>NW_020200892.1:57979-60312 GCF_001531365.2 Cynara cardunculus var. scolymus
CTCCCTTTCTAGGAAGACTGCCCTTCGAGCAACAAAGATCTTGTTCTCAGAAGGTTTGTAAAACAAATATCCAAAAGATCCAGTAGGGTATCCAACAAAATAACACCTTTCTGATATGGGTTCCAATTTGTCTTGAGTCTCACGACGAACGTAAGCCTCGCAACCCCAGATTCTTAAATATGCTAGTGTGGGAACACGTCCACTCCATATTTTAGATGGTTTCTTGGAAACCTTCTTGGCTGGTAAGAGGTTGAGGACTTTTCCAGCAGTCTCCAAGGCATATCCCCAGAAACTTACTGGAAGCGCTGTGCGACTCATCATGCATCGAACCATTTCTAACAATGTTCGGTTTCTCCTCTCAGCTACACCATTATGTTGTGGTGTTCCTGGAGGAGTTAATTGTGAGATGATCCCACAATTTCTAAGATGATCGTTGAATTCATGACTAAGATACTCACCACCCCTATCGGATCTGAGAATCTTGATCTTCTTATTTAGTTGATTCTCTACTTCGTTCTGGAATGTCTTGAACATCTCCAAGGTTTCAGACTTATGTTTAATAAGATAAACATATCCATATCTACTGAAATCATCACTAATGTAACAAAGTATTTTTCACCGTGTCTAGTAGCTGATCTGAACGGTCCACACACATCAGTGTGTACAAGATCCAACAAATCTTTGCCCCGCTCACAGTTTCTTGTGAATGGTGCTTTTGTCATCTTCCCCATTAAATAAGATTTGCATTCATCATATGTTGTGTGATCAAATGATTCCAAAATCCCATCCACTTGGAGTTTGGCGATGCATTTCTTGTTAATGTGGCCGAGTCGACAATGCCATAGATACATTTTGTCCAAATTTTCTTTGGATGAAATCGAATCAACATTCAAGATTGAACTATAATTGTGTCTCAAGCTTATGGTGGTTTCATATATTCCATTACAAGGACTAGCCTTGAAATAGAATACTTCATTCTTCAATACAAGAATAGAGGCATTATCAAATTTAAAATCGAAACCATCATTATATAAAGCCCAAAAAGAAATAATGTTTTTCGCCATCTCGGCGGAGTAGCATACATTTTTAAAAACACAATAAGACCGGAATCAAAAGTGAGCTCATAACTCCCAATCCATTCAACAACAGCTATCTGCTTGTTTCCCATGATTAGGTCGAGCTCTCCGCGTCTCAGCCTCTTACTTCGTTTTAGTCCCTGCAGATTAGTACAAATATGAGTACCACATCCGGTGTCTAACACCCAAGAGATTGAAGTAGAGGTATTGTGGAGTTCAATCATAAACATACCTGAAGGACCAACACCCTTGGCCTTTAGCTCTTTCAGCTCCTTCTGGTATTTTGGACAGTTGCGCCTCCAGTGTCCTTTCTCCCCGCAGTGGAATCATGTGCATCCTCAGGAGTTTTTGCTTTAGGAGTCACAGAATTAGCCTTACCCTTTGGCTTGGGTTTGGAGTTGGATGAACCAACCTTCCCTTTACCCTTGCCTTTAGGGGTCTTAGGCTTCTTCTTCTTGACTCCTCCTTCCTTTATAGTAAGCGTTGGGGTAGCAGTCTTGGCTTTGGACATGTTAGCTTCAGCAGTTTTCAGCATGCCATGAAGCTCCATGATGGTTTTCTCCATATTGTTCATGTGATAATTGAGAACGAAAGACTCAAATGAACTAGGCAGCGAGTTTAGGATAACATCTGTGGCAAACTCCTGACTTACGGGGAAACCAAGATGCGCAAGCCTGTCAATATGTGCTTTCATGTTCAAAACATGAACACTGACACTGCTTCCCGGTGCCATTCTGCAATCTACCAGAGCTCTATGAGTGTTGAACCGTTCTTGCCTTGCTTGCTGCTGGAACATGTCCTGCAGCTGTTTGATCATGTCATATGCCCCAAGGTGATCCATATTCTTTTGGAGTTCTGGCACCATAGTGGCTAGCATGACGCAAGCAACCATGTTTGACTCATTAAGGTGTTTCTCATAATCTTGGACAGTCGCCCTATTAGCTCCTGGAGGTGGTGTAGGAGGAAATGGTTCCTTGATGGCCCTTTCCATGTTGTCCATTCTGAGGACTATCCCTAGTTGTCTGGACCAGTCCATGAAGTTCAAGCCCGTGAGCTTTTCCTTCTCAAGGAGACCTTTCAAGCAGAAGTTTGATAAAACAGAATTCGCGTTGTTGTTTGCCATCTATCATTGTAGAAAAAAGGTTTTAGTGATTTGAGTTAAATAATCCTTGTTAAATTAATTACCCTTTTGTTTGAAACAAAATTAATTTTAATAAGGTTAAGATCCATATTTCACTTTTAGATACGATGGGTATG
>NW_020200892.1:60657-70936 GCF_001531365.2 Cynara cardunculus var. scolymus
CATTTAACTAAAACTTTGTGGTTCTTTAACTATTTTAAATCATTTTTCTAGCATGCGGGGCCTAGACAAAATATATACAAATAATAAAGCAACCACAACATACAAATAATGGTAACAATGCCCCAAGTCGTATGCGTTTTTCCGGTGAGCCAACACACGGAAAAACATGGTCAATCTAAGGGACATAACCACGCGTGATGAATCAGCTCCCACTAAACACGCCATCACCAAGTGATATCCGGATGGTTCGCCGTCTAGACGTCAATCTCCTTGACTCCATTTGGTTCTCTTGATTTTCCATTACAAAATAAAATGGAAAAACTATTCTATTACTATGCTATTTTACAAATACATAATGAATAGAAACGACTCGTAGGTCGCAAATACATTACAACAGATGAATGAAACGACATGCAAGTCGTGCAAATTATTACATCTTTTAAATGAATCAAATAATACACCCAAACATCACACATAGGTCTAGAGAGGCAAATGTTACCGGATCCACACACATACAAAGAATAGAATGGAGTGCCAAATCCAAGCAAGAGAATATTTTGATAAAGATTGATTAAACATACAATTTTGGCACTAAAATCAATCTTAGTTTATATGTTACAATGTATCAATAATAAAATCGACTACAAAAACATATAAACACACTTTTATGTTTATGCATGTATCGTTTTCATGCCAAAAACCATCCAAGCAACAACATGCAAGTGTATCAAAATATTTGGGAAAACACAAAATACATATTTCAATCAAAATGAAATAATAAAATTTTTCTTCTATAGTACAACAACTAAGTTTTATTTCATTAAGAAAAGAAAACACTAGTTTTGTAAAAATGGTTTTCACTAGACTTTAATTTCCTTTTATATCCCTCTTTTTTACACAAATCAAAGAGCCAATTTTTTTACAAGTTCTTGGTCTATTTACTACATAAAAATAGCCTCAAAACTTCTTAAAAAATCAGCCAAAACAGCCCCTAAAAGGCAGCACAAAAGAGCTAACATTTTATAATCAAAACCGAGTTTTAAACTTGACATTTTAGGCTTAAATTACAGCTCAAAGGCTGCCGTCCTGGCAGCTTCGAAACAGCCTTATAGGCTGTCCAAAACAGCCCCAAAACATGTTAAAATAAAGTCTAAAACAACCCCAAAAGATCTCCCTTTTATTGGATTAAAATAGAGCTCAAAATGGGTGTTTTTCGGACTTCACAACAAAGTTTAAGAAGGTTAAAGGATGAACCTTTTTAAATCAAGATTTTTAAACCTTTAAAAGATTAAAATTTGGAGGTTTTGAAATCTAAACTAAAGAGGGAAAGAAAATATAAAATTAGAAGTGAAAAACGAGAAATGGTTCTACATGCAACATGCACACCCTTTCCCGAAAGTGTGCACAAATACATGATCTAAACCAATTTCTTAGAAGAAAAAAAAAGATGTGCTAAATCTTTGTACAGGTGGCTCTGATACCATTTGTTGGATGATGGTTATAACAAAAAAAACATACATGCAACGGAAGCGAAAAACTTAAAAACCATCCAACAAGAAAAGGATCCAATATACAAGAGATTAAGCAACATAACAAGAGATAGAGAAAGAATTTCGACCTTCACTTGCAAGGAGAACCCAAAAGGAGAGTTCCTCTATGTGTTCACACCAAAAGCTCCAAGTATAGGTGCAAGAGAGTCCTCTTTCTTCTTCAAGTTTGGCCAAAGAAACTCAAGAACACCAAGAACACACACTAGTGTGTGTGTAGAGAGAAAAAGTAATTTTTCTTGTGTGTGTATGGGTTCAGCCGAACCCAATTAAAGAAGAGAAGAAAAAAAAGAGCCACTCAAGTGGCACAAGTCCCATGCCATGCATGCTTGAGTGCTTTCTTAAAGTTTCAAATCAACCCCTCTAACTTTGGTAAATTGCAAGCTAAACCCTTCAATTTACAAAGTATTTTAAGGATGACTTATATCTTTTATAAGTTTCTAATTTAAACCATCAAACATGATGTTTAACAAACTTAGTCTCTTACGTTTTATTCTTGCACCTTATTTGGACTTTGCGTGCGACCCAATAGGAGCATGCAATGTGAATTCTGTTGTGACAATGGGCATATCTCCAACAGGTTCTTTGATTAAAAGTATTCTGGGACATAATTCTTTAGAGGGGTGGATAATGTGATGACCAGGTTTTTATGGTAACCACTAAAAGTAAATCTTATATGGTTATTATTTGAATACGTGAAAAATGTGCATTTTTTACGGGATTGATTATATGCATATATCAATATATGGATAATATATGTATGCATGCATGATAGTGTGCATACGTTAGAATCATCAAATATATGTGTATATATATACATGGAATTATGCTTACAATAGGAAGTATAAAAATATAAATGTGATATGCATTCTTGGGAGAAGAGGAGAGGTTTAAAATATTAAACCTCCATCGCTTTGTGAGTTTTATAATATAAAAAATTTGCACCGCCTCAATAAAAAATATATAGGTGGGATAAGATTAATCTTATTGTACTTATCTTCTTAAAAAGGAAAAGAGGCAGTAGTGGTGTGTAGGTGTTCTTGAGGGAAAGTTGTTGTGTGAAGTTATTTAGAGAAGATTCCGTATTGATTATTTGATGTTTTGATGTGTGAACTATCTTCAAATATGTGCACAGTTTCATTATTAAAATTCTTATGTGTTGATATTTGAAATGTGTAGATTTCAATAGATGATTTTACAGATAAAGAGGGAAACTATTTTAGCAGTTGAGTTGAGTTTATGAATCTGGGTTTTGAATCTGTTTTTGAAATATAAAAAAGATTCTACTTCTTTTAAACAATTGAAGATGATATCCTATTTTTAAGGATCAAAGGGTTTTGAGTTTAGAAAATTAAAGAACTGTTGGTTCTTGAGTTTGAAGTTTTGGTATAAAACTGTTTTGGAACTGATATTGGTTAAAACTATAGATGATGTTCCCTCAGGACGGTGTTGACTTCAGTCTATCCTGATTGGAAATAATCTGTAGATTTTGATGAAGAAATAAGTTTGGCATATCAAAAAGAGGTGCACCTTCGGATATAAGGGTGGCATATCAAGGAGAGGTGTACCTTTGGATATATGGTTGGCATTTGTATGTGTGATTATTATTATAGCTCTTACTGTTATATTCTTTAAGATTTGCAATGGTTTTGAGTCCTTATTTCTATGTGATTTGAAGACTCAGGAATGTTGCTCTTATTGGAAATAATACTAATGATGTTATTGAGAAGGGGGAAATTTGGCTTATGGCTAGAGCTTTTGGATTACCATGCTTTTGACTTTTTTAGCTTTGGTACCCATAATCCTGAGCATTTAAAATCTAATGGTAATGAAAATAAAACTGAATCAGAAGAGATCAAGAGTGCATCAATAGATGATCTTTTTAAATCTTTGGATCCAAAGTTGATGGATGAATTCATAGAGAAGGTGAGGCAAGTCTTTGAGCAAGATCTTCTTGAGGTCTTGAATCATCCCTCTGTATCTCATGCAAACAATCCAGGAAGTAATTCCTCAAAAACTTTTGAAAGCTCCCCGTCGACGCAAAAGAAGGACGAAGGTATTGATGTGTGTCTACAGAGATCTCATAATCTTAATGAAATCTCTACAACTCAAAATCCACGCAAAGATTTTCTTGACTCTGACTCTGAATCAGAAGTGGACTCGAGTACAGACCAGATTGAGATAGAGATAGTGAAACCAGGACCAGAAGTTCATAAACTTCAAAATGGGATATCACATAAATATGTTCCAGCAATGAAGCAGAGGAAAAAGATTCCCATGTGTCCTGATTTCGTGGACATGTGTTTGAAAGACAAGTCTTCTCTTGAGCTCGAGAAGGAAAACAAGGCTAAGAAATCCAAATCTACCACATCTACATCTAAATTTCAAAAGCCAATAAGGTTCACTCTGGAACAGTAAGGAAATTCTACTTCTAACCCTAAGTTTAATTCCCCTATTTTAGAGAGGCCTTTGAAGGCCAAAGGAGTAAGAGAGAAGAAAGGCAGGCCAGAGAAGACAAAAGCCAATTTAAATAAACAATTGAAACTAGATAGGGAGTTCTTTCGAACAAAAAATGCTAGGACTGAAATTTAGACTAGTAGCTAAACCGAACAACACAAGAGTCTTAAACCTGTCAACACAAGACTATAAATCGGACAGCATAAGAGTCTTAAACCTGCTGCTGTTTCAGTCCTTACGTTTAAAACAGTCTAAGACTGAATCTTGTACACTCTAAACAAACAGTTTAAGAACTAATAGCAATAAGACCTCTAGCAGCAAGAACAATCAACCAAACAGATTACAAACCTGTGTAGCTAAAAGAACAATCACTGTGTTCTAAATCGATGAGTTTGAAATACTTACCAGAGCGATTTAGAAGTCCGTGCGATTTAGAAGTCCGATCAATCTTGAGGCTCAAACTATTGTCCTTAAACGATGTAAGCTACTGTCAGGTTTATAATCCGCTCAAGATATGGTAAGCGATTTATCAACTTGAATCAAGAAACAGTACTTAAATCGATCAAGTATAAGGTCACCAGATGATCGAATCCGGTCAAAAATCCGGTTGAATCCGCTCAAGTTGTGTGCGGATAACTCTCCGCTCAATTAATGAAATCGCAAAATCGAACACTTATCCGATCAAGAGATGATCGGTTTACATGAACACCGGACAAGAGGTGTTCGGTTTATGTATAAACCGCTCAAAGATGCTGAGATTGAAAACTTACTTGAGCGATTCAAGAATTCGGTTGCTTATCCGATTGATGAACAAGATTTCTCTTTATTAGCTCAAACTGAGTACGTCTCTTTCTATTTAGAAACAAGAACAAGATAAACCTATTGGGCACCTAAACCGGATAAAAAAAATGGGCCTTAACCATTGGGCCAAAGATTTGGACGATTTAACAAAAAAATAAGAGACTCAAAATTAAAAACAGATCAAAACCTATCAAAAACACAAGAACAGAAAAACTTTTAAAAAAAATGGATCAAAAACACTGGTTTAAAGAAAAAAATCAAGAACACAAAAAAATAAAAAATAAAACACAAAATCCAATTAAATCTTGATTTAAAATGATCATATCACAAAAGTTTGTGAATAACAAAGATTCACAATTCAATTTCGAGCATTTTGATCATGTTTTTAACACAAAAACACAAGATTTAAAAAAAAAATCGGATCAAACAGAAAAAAATGAAGAACACGAAAAAAAATTCACTTATCTCAGATTTCTACATCTGATTTCTTGCACACTTGCTCTGATACCAATTGTTAGTCCACTTTAATGATCAATCTTCATATTAAGCTCCATAATCATGGCAGATTTAAGATTTAACACCAAGAACACAATATGAACTTTGAGAGAGAAAGTCAAGATATTTCAATTCAGTCAAACCTCTTATTACGTATCAATATTCAAATGAGCTCTCTTCTAACAATTACAAAGACTAACTTCTATTTATATGGTCAAACATCTAAAGACAAGTCAAAGTCAAACCTGTTTAATAAAAGTCAAACACGCTGACTTTTACAATTATAGACTATATTTAACTTTCAAGACGAATACAATTAATACTGATTTTCAGTCCTAACAGGTCTTCCAACCCATTTTTGGGCAGAAGCAATCCCAACTGCATGCTTTACCCAAAATAGAGCAATCGTGGTTAAATGACATATTAAGACTCCTTACGAACTCATTAGCCAAAGAAAGCTTAATGTAATTTTGATATATCTTTGGTTGCAGATGCTTCATTCTAAATGATCGTGATCATATTGGAAAGTTCGACAAGAAGGCTGATGAAGAAAAGTTTCTTGGATATTCCACACACTCCGAGGCCTACAGAGTTTTAAATCATCGAGCCAAGACGGTCATGGAAAGCATCAACGTCTCGTTCGACGATAAAGAACAATCGACTTCAGAGTACTTCAGCTTTGGGCTCAATTTTAACCAAACGACTTCCAATTCTCTACCGAAGTCAAGGAAATTGGAACTCAGGAAACTTTTTGAAGACTTCTTTGGTGATGAAGACATCTCTGCATGTGCACCCAGAGATTAGGGGTGAGCATAGGCGGGTACCCGCCTTTTTTGATAGGAACCGGAACCGGAACCGGAACCGGCGGTTCTTGAAATATTGGAACCGGAACCGGAACCGGTTAGAGCGGTTCTTAAATTTTTGGAACCGGAACCGGAACCGCCGGGAACCGGTTCCGGTTCCGGGTACCCGCTTCCTAAAATATTAAAATTTTGTTATTTAAAAATAAAAAATAAAACATTGCCAAAACATTAAATAAATAAGCAACTTTCAAAAATAATACAAAATAATGATTACAAACCAAATAAACTAATAAAAAATGTTCAAAAATTTAACTATTACATATTATAAGACTTGTCTATAATCTCGTTTCAACTTCTTGTAGTACCCATTGCATCATCATTTGGTACCTGTGAATAATTGAGTGTTAAAAGAAGTACACAAACTCGTAAAAACCGCACATATTTTAAACAAAAAACTACACAAATTTTATATAAAAAAAAACTGCACAAACTTTGTTTAAAAAACTGCACAAATTATATAAAAATTTCTACATATTTTTTACGAAAAACTACACAATATATATAAAAAACTGCACAAATTTGTAACTTATGACTTACCTCAATAAAGGAACTAGTTAGTCCCACCAAATGCCTCATCAAGATCATTACGCCCAATTTCTGAAAAAGAAATTAATACAAAAAAGAAAACTTGGATTAGATATTCAATATGTGTAACATAAAAAAGAAAATATTCAAGCAAACAGAAAATGAAATCTCATGATTACCTTCTTCGTATAACTCCACATCGTCCAACAACTGTTCAATGTCAATACATATAGTCGACGCCCTCAACCAATCTTGAGCACATACCAAGGCTTCCACCGTCTTCGGACCCAAACTACTACGAAACTCATCCACCACTCGACCGGATGTACTAAAAGCGGACTCACTAGCAACTGTAGAAACTGGTATAGCTAAAATGTCTTTTGCCATTAATCCCAACACCTTGTATGTACTACTACATTTTTCACTCCACCACTTCAAAATTTCAAATGATTCAACATTCATTTTTTCAGGCGGAGCATCAAGATATTCATCCAATTCAGATTTTTCCATACCATCCCCAACATCATTTTCATAAAACTCATCATAAATTTTACTCATCTGCTTATTCTTTACTGTCCCAACAAAATTTTGGCCATCATTGTCATTCACAAAGGCGAAAGTAGAAGAATCATCATTTGATAGTGAACAAGCAGTAGCATAATAATCAAACAAACTTTTCAAACCATCATACACTAGGAGTTGGAACTTGGATGTATATATATATATATATATATATATATATATATACTAATCGTAATAATCATATGCAAAAATGATCTTCTTATAGAACACCATAGTTACCAAAAAACAGAAATTAGTATTGTCATGGGTGAAAATGTATCTCTTTTCTTGTATGGATAGGCTATGAATCTGCTTGAATGTTTGAAGCTAAATCCTTAGTTATTCCTTATTCATGTTTCCATATACTACAAACTCCAATATAAGAAGCCAAAATACTTTTCTATCATGTATTTTTTGTTTCAATATCAATATTGCATAATTTAAATTTTATACTATTTAGTTTTGGGTGTGCAAAAATGGCACCACCCGTGGTTCACTTTTGAGATTGCACCATTCCCTTTACTGAGTCMTGTGGCAACTATGGGTTTAGGGGAAATAAGAGGAACCCCATGAAGATTGAAACCAAGCTTGGTCATGCAGTAAATCAATTCGAAAGACCTAAGTTCATTTTGGGTGCAATTAGATGCCACATTTGATCATTACCATAAAGCCCTACCTCATTAATTTATTTATCTTAGTTTGTTACTGAAATTGTTATTTGTGCGCACAGCTTCTTCATTGAAAATTTTTAAGTAAACACCTTCAGCAAAACTCAGGTAAACACCAAGATTCTTTGTACATTAAGAACAAGTTAGCTTCACAAAACAAATAACAGGATCCACAATATGAATCTTGGTTCTATCATTCTGGAGATGAGATCTTCCTAACCAAGCAATCATCATAGGTCACTTAAACAAATGATTTAAAAGTCATGAAACTTCCTAACCAGGCAATCATTATATATATAAAACTATCCCATATTTGCAAGAAATGAAATATAAAACTACCCCAGATTTGGAAAAAATATAATGTTAACTAGATTTGGAAAAAAAAATATAATGTAAAGTGTGTTAAATTACCTGATTAGTGTATGAAATTGAAGACCGGCGTAACTTCTTCGGGTACCGACGACCGACGTGCTTTCGATGGAGGGAAGGAGGGGAGAATCGGAGAGATCGTATGTAACCCGGGACAACTCGTAACTCGTATGGAATCGGACAGGTCGGCGACCGGTTCTTCGTGTATGGCGAGTGGCAACCGGCGTTCTTCGTGTAGGGGAGAATCTGATGAAGAAATGAAGAGTGAAGATGTTGAATTGTTGATTGTCAATGAGTCATCTGATGAAGAAATGGAGAGTGAAGAAGTCAAGAAGATGAATGGAGTTTAGTAGTTTACAATACATTGACGGCGATAAGAATAAGAACTAAACCTAATTTCATAAAAAAATATCAAAAATAATAATTATTTTTTTATTGAAAATTACCGGGTACCCGCCGGTTCCGGTTCTGGGTACCCGCCGGTTCCGGGTACCCGGTCCCGGAACCGGTCCCGGCGGGTACCCGGCGGTTAACGGTTCCGAAAAATTGAGAACCGGAACCGGCACCGTTCTCAATCGGTTCCCTATTTTAGGAACCGGAACCGGAACCACTCATATCGGTTCCGGTTCCAGAACCGGCGGTTCCAGAACCGGCGGTTCCAAGGTGGTTCCGGTTCCACAGGCGGGTACCCGGTTCCGCTGCTCACCCCTACCAGAGATGACTTTGCAGCCACAGACTTCAAGTACATCCATCTCTGGCCCTTCTAACACCTCTGTTTCATCTGGTGATCAAGCTAATCCACAACCAGAGCCTTCAAGCTCTGGATCAGAGCCCAATCCTTTAGAGCAAGAGAACATTACCTTTGTCTATGAACCTGGTTCCTCTGTACCATCATCTGAGGGGGAGCAAGCAGAGCCTTCATCACAAACTATGAGCCAAATGTCAAACATACTAGATGAGCAAGATGCTACGACTCCAACGTATGTACAAGCTCCCATGACAAGATGGACAAAAGACCATCCCACTCATCAAATTATTGGTGAACCTTTAAGTGGAGTAAAGACAAGAGCTGCCACAGCCAATGAATTTTAATTTGTAAATTGATCGATCCACTTACTTCTATTCCAATTCATTTAGGACCCTGCAGATCCACTCTTTTTCCTATTCAAAGCTTCCGATTCGGCGGTTCGATCTATGATTTAGAAAGTTCATGAAGCCTTACAAGACCCTAATTGGGTCGATGCCATGCAAGAAGAGCTCCAACAATTCGAAAGAAACAAGGTATGGAATCTCGTTCCTTTACCAAAGAATAAAATTGTTATTGGTACTAAGTGGGTTTTCAGAAACAAGAAGGATAAGGATGGTATAGTAATAAAGAACAAAACCAGACTTATAGCCAAAGGCCACTGCCAGGAAGAAGGCATAGACTATGACTAGACCTTTCTGCCAGTAGCAAGTCTAGAAGCTATACGCTTATTCCTAGCCTTCTCTGCACATAAAGGATTCTGAGTCTATCAAATGGACATTAAGTCGGCTTTTCTGAATGTCAAGCTAAAGGAGTAAGTCTATGTACAATAAACTTCGGGTTTGGGAG
Organism: Cynara cardunculus var. scolymus; assembly: GCF_001531365.2. Classification (NCBI taxonomy): domain Eukaryota; kingdom Viridiplantae; phylum Streptophyta; class Magnoliopsida; order Asterales; family Asteraceae; genus Cynara; species Cynara cardunculus. The sequence continues at coordinate 70,538 of NW_020200892.1, forward strand.
TTCCATACACCCAGAGTATGTCTACTTCTTAGACAAAGCTCTATATGAACACAAAGAAGCTCCACGAGCTGGTATGAACGTCTTTCATCTATTCTTCTGTCTAGTGGTTTTGAAAAAGGTAAAATCGATACCACTTTGTTCATAAAGAGACATAAAGGTGAGATGCTACTAGTCAAGATATACGTGAACGATATTATATTTGGTTCAATGAACCAGAGGCACTATGATAAGTTCTCTGCGTTATTGAAGAGTGAGTTTGAAATCAGCATGATGGGAGAATTAGTGTCACACCCTGCTAAAGCGAAAACGCGAGATGCAACAGGCAAGCGTGTCACAGCGACAATTAATAGATAACAACTTTAAGTTTTACATAATAAAACAAGTTAAATTTTACAACCA
>NW_020200892.1:71536-78084 GCF_001531365.2 Cynara cardunculus var. scolymus
TGCAATAACAGTCATTATTTCATGACATAATAAATTTGACTAAGCAGTTCCTTAGTCCAATGGTTTCAAACAAAACTTGACTAAGCAGTTCCTTAGTCCAAAGGTTTCAAACAAAACTTGACTAAGCAGTTCCTTAGTCCAAAGGTTTCAAACAAATAACATGCATAACTTGCTTAATCTCATGTTTTTCCCCCAAAACAATAAACAAAGCATTAAAAGGGGGGCCGTGAGAACTCACAAGTTTGCTGATGAATATCCAGAGGTTGACCCTAGAAGCTTTCAATGCTCTCCCGATCTTCCTAAACAGACTAACAACCAGCGCTAAAATCACTTAAGGTTTCTTCCCCAAGCTAAAGCAGAGTTACTTACCATGCAATGCCATCAAGTTTTTTTAAATTAAAATTGATATTTTATTATTTTACCTTTTTTAAAAAGAACCTTCCGAAATCCTCATTATGATGACATTTTTACATCATCCAAAACAATGATGACAGCCGCCAATTTCTAATATCAAGAATTTTTTAGTGGGCTTGAGTCTCTTCGTAAATACCCTATAATCTTTAATTACACAGCCCCCAAAACATATTGCATGCTCCAAGAATGACATCAAATATAGGGGCTCAAACTCATCATTTTTCAAGAATTCAAACTCTAATTTTTGAGCCATCATCCTCGATCAACTTCCAGAAAATATTTTTCGATTCCATTACATTCTCGAAGATAATAAAACAGATTTTGAGATGCATGCAAGGTTCAACTATACTTCATAACATAACGTTTGATGATCCAATTCCGCATGCAGTGGAAATCTCTTTTACTTCCCTAGAGATTAAAGAATATGGATCATTGATTATCATTCTATGAAGACATTTTCATGTCTTTGATGCATAATCTCTCCTCTTTAACTCTCTAGAACTTTCTAAAAGATCGAATAGGGGAAGTAGATGGGTTGGAATTCTGAAAAGTGGGTTAACTAGAATCATACCTTTTTCTTAAAGTCTAGATGGTTCTTCAGCGTTTGACAGAAATGAGAGTTTAACAAGGACAAGAGAGTTGGAAATGAGAGTTTTCAAAAGATGAGGGGTATTTATATAAGGATTTTATTGAGAGAAATGGGCTGACCTTTAAAGGCCCAACCTAACAAAACTTTTATTTTTTTAAGTAAGATTAAACCCACTTAAATTTTCCCAACTTAAATGAAATAACACTAATAGCTCCAAACTCCAACTTTTGATAAAACAAGTGGACATTCAAATGGAACTTTTGCAAAATTTAAATTTAAGGAAAACTCAAAACATCAACTTTATTTTTATCTAACGCATTTTCAGGAATATTTGGCATTGCATAAGATAAMTTAATCCGATCTCCTACCAAAACGCGACCTTCCCAACAAAATTTAGGAGCTACTACCAGAAAGGTTCTAATCACTTAAGACTAGATCCTAGAGAAATATAAATTCTAATATAGGATCTGCAATGGGATGCTAACCTGAAGCTCAGAAGTGACGGGATGTCACAGTCTCCCCATGTCAGAGAAATTTTTGCCCCGAAATTTATTTGTCTATCCCAAATCAAGACTTGTTAGGGAACAGACGTGGATACTTGCTTCTCATGGAATCTTCTCTTTCCCATGTATATTCTGGTTCATGCCGCGAAGTCCAATGAACTTTTACAATTGGGATTTGGTTGTGCCTCAACTGCTTAACCTTACGGTCGAGAATTTTGATCGCCTCCTCAATGAAACATAGCCGTTCATTAACTTGAATATCTTCCAGAGGTAGAACTAAAGACTTGTCGGCTAAACACTTCTTAAGATTCGACACATGAAATGTATCATGGATGGCACTAAGCTTCGGAGGTAAGCCGAGCTTGTATGCAACTGGTCCTACTCTTTCGAGTATTTCGAATGGACCGACATACCTTGGACTAAGCTTTCCTTTCTTTCCAAAGCGCACAACCCCTTTCCACGGTGATACTTTTAGATGGACTTTATCACCCACTTGAAATTCCAAGGGTTTCCTTCGGTTATCGGCATTGCTCTTCTGACGATCCCTTGCAGCTTTAAGTTTTTCTTGGATGATTGCGATTTTGTCGGTTGTCTCCTGAATAATGTCAGGCCTGGTCAGTTGCCTATCGCCAATTTCCTGCCAACTGAGTGGGAATCTACATTTTCGTCCATACAAGGCTTCAAAAGGTGCACATTGGATACTGGTGTGATAACTATTATTGTAAGAAAATTCGACCAATGGTAGATTGGTATCCCAACTACCTCCGAAGTCTATCACACAGGCTCGCAACATATCCTCTAATGTTTGAATCGTCCTTTCCGTCTGTCCATCCGTTTGAGGATGATATGAAGTGCTTAAATCCAATCACGTGCCTAGTGCCCTTTTAACCGATTACCATAACCTGGAAGTAAAGCGGCTGTCTCTATCTGAAATGATAGAAACAGGTACTCCATGCCGCGACACAATCTCATTGATATACAACTGCGCCAGCCTTTCCGTACTGAAATCTTTTCGAATAGGCAAAAAGTGTGCGGATTTCGTAAGTTGATCCACTATGACCCAAACTCAGTCATATCCCTTCCTTGTTCTTGGTAACTTTGTAACAAAATCCATTGATATCTGATCCCAATTCCATTGGGGAATCTCAGGTTGCTGAAGAAGACCAGATGGTTTCTGATGTTCAGCTGTTACTCTTGCACATGTCATACACCGACTTACGTATATGGCAACGTCTCTTTTCATTCCAGGCCGCCAATAATATTCTCTTATCCCTTTGTACATCTTATCGGATCCTGGGTGAATCGAATATTTGGAACGATGGGCTTCCTCCATAATTGTAGACCGGAGACTGTCGCTCCTTGGTATCCAAACTCTGTCCTTGAAGTAACGCACTCCATCCGCTCGGGTATCGAATTCCTTCTCTAGATGGTGCAGTGTCTCATTCTTCAGATTCTCTAATTTCAATGCCTCATGTTGAGCTTCAAGAATTTGCGTTTTCAGGTTCGTTTGAACCAACATTCCCATGGCTCGTACCCTTGACGGTTTCACCCTTTTCTTCCGGCTTAAGGCGTTGGCTACCACATTAGCTTTTCCTGGGTGATACTTTATTTCACAATCATAATCATTGAGAAGTTTGACCCACCTCCTTTGCCTCATGTTTAGCATCTTTTGATTCAGAATATGTTGAAGGCTTTTATGATCTGTGAAAATGATGCATTTGGTGCCATAAAGATAGTGCCTCCAGATTTTAAGTGCGAACACCACTGCCACCAACTCGAGGTCATGCGTAATGTAATTCTTTTTGTGCACTTTGAGTTTCCTTGAGGCGTACGCAATGAATTTGTCTTTTTGCATTAGCACGCATCCTAAGCCTTGATGCGATGCATCACAGTAGACCATAAAATTTTCCGAACCCTCAGGTAGAGCTAAGATCGGTGCGTGACATAGCCTTTGCTTAAGAGTCTCAAATGCTTCTTCTTGTTTCTCACTCCAAACAAACTTCTTGTCCTTCTGGGTTAAGGCAGTGAGTGGTTGCACAATTTTTGAGAAATTTGCAATGAATCTTCGATAATAGCCTGTCAAACCAAGAAACTGTCGAATCTCTGTTGGGGTTCTTGGGGCCTTCCAGTTCTTAATGGCCTCAACCTTGGCAGGATCCACCTGAATCCCTCTCTCGTTAATTATGTGCCCAAGAAATTGTACTTCCCGAATCCAAAATTCACACTTGGAAAATTTTGCGTCCAATTTCTGGCCCCGGAGTAGCTCCAATATTAACCTCAGGTGTTGTTCATGATCCTCCTTACTTGGAGAATAGATCAATATATCATCTATGAAAACAATTACGAATTTATCCAAGTAGGGCCTGCAGACTCTATTCATTAAATCCATAAAGACGGTCGGTGCATTAGTTAGCCCAAATGGCATAACCATAAACTCGTAATGACTGTACCGGGTCTCGAAGGCTGTTTTGGGAATGTCTTCTTCCCGCACTCTTACTTGGTGATATCCAGACCGAAGGTCAATCTTGGAGAAGTATACTGCACCTTGGAGTTGATCGAACAGGTCATCGATTCGAGGAAGGGGTATCTATTCTTGATGGTCAACTTATTAAGTTCCCTATAATCAATGCACATTCGCATTGACCCATCTTTCTTTTTGACGAATAGAACCGGCGCACCCCATGGTGAGTAACTTGGTCTTATAAATCCCATGTCTAACAACTCCTGGAGTTGTTTTGGCATTTCTTGCATCTCCGCAGGTGCGAGACGATATGGTGCCTTTGCCACTGGGGCAGCCCCAGGGATCAAGTCGATACTGAATTCGACTTGTCTTTGCGGGGGTAACCCTGGTAAATCCTCAGGGAATACGTCAGAAAACTCTCGAACTACAGGAAAATTTTCAATACTCTTCTCCTAGACCTTCCCATCAATCACATGTGTCAGAAATGCGGCGTAATTTCTCTTCAAGTACCTTCGCATTTTCATGCAGGATACTATCTTAATTTTTCGTTCTGACTTACCTCCTTGAATCACAATTGGGTCATTTCCATCTTGAGGAATCCGGATAGTCTTTTCTGAACAGATAATCTCAGCTTGATTTTTGGATAGCCAATCCATGCCGATAACTATGTCAAAACTTCCTAGTTCAATCGCTATAAGGTCTACGCTGAAATCCTTATTGGCTAAACTTAGAGTGCAATCCTTAATTATGTCATTAACCTTAATTTCTTGGCCATTAGCAAACTCAATTACGTAAGCTTCTTCCAACCTTTGCGGCATTAAGTTAATCTTAGGCTCAAAATCTAGTGATACAAAACTCCTATCTGCCCCTGAATCAAATAAAATTGATGCAAATTCATTATTCAGAAGATACGTACCTGAAACTACATTGGGATCATATCTAGCTTCTTTGGCTCCGATCTCAAACGCTCTGCCCCGTGCCTGACCTTCTAGGTTTCCTTGACTGGATGGTCGGGCTTGGCTTGCATTGGCTCCTTGTTTACTTCTTGGGCATACATTTCGCATATGTTCTGGGCTCCCACATTCGAAGCATAATCTTCTTCGGCAGTCCTTTGCTGTATGACCCCCTAGGTGGCATCTTTGACAAATGATACAATTCTCCCGATGTGGATATTTGCATCTATTACACTTAGTAGTGCATCCTTGAGTTACCGCCTGAGTTTGTGCCCCAAAATTTCTCATTACTCTCCTATTCTTGTCATATTTTTCCCCAAACCTTCGATTCCCCTATTCCTCCATTTTTCTTTTTCCCTTGGCAAATTCTCCTGATCGAACCGCATTATTCGTGAGTTTGGTGGCAATGTCTATTGCCTCCTGAAGAGTCTTTGGATTTGCCGAGGTAATGTTTCCTCTAACCTCGGGGGACAATCCCCAAATATACCTCTCAATGCGGACTTCTTCCGGTGTGTCACAAGATAAGGTACTAAATTCGCCAACTCATGGAATCGAGCTGTGTAGGCAGCTATATTTTCTCCTTTCATTTCATGATTCCATAACTCCATTTCTAACTTCTGGAGTTCGCTTCTTGGGCAGTATTCATCCTTTAGCAATTTCTTAAATTCTTCCCAAGAAAGTTGGTTAGCCGCTTCTCGGCCTCTGGTTTGTACTAAAGTATTTCACCAGGTAAGTGCCCTTCCTTGCAATAGACATGCCGCATACTCTACTTTATTTCCTTCAGTACATTTGCTAATGTGAAGAACAGACTCCATGCTCTTGAGCCATGATAATAATCCTACTGCTCCTTCGGTTCCATTGAATTCTTTCGGGTTGCAAGATCTAAAGGTTTTATAAGTGCATTCCCTAGCCGCCCTTGGCTCTGGATTATTTGGTTGGTTAACATTCATGCCAGCAGCCACTTGACTGACTATGTTGGGGAGTTCAGCCAGAAGTTGTTCTCACACAAGTCGTGCAATCTCAGGATTTTCTCTCCTTGGCGGCATCTTTTAGGCCTAAGTCAGAAGAGAATTCGTCATTTTTATGGCAATAACAAGGGTGATAGTTTTCAGTTGTTAAAATAATGCCAAATGTGTTCATCGCATGGAGGTTATTCAACATTTGCATGATYARAACAGATAAATCTTATACACCATGACTTGTCATAAATAAACATTTCCCAAAAAGATAGTATGCATTCGAGGATGGTTATAATTGCAAAACAAGATAGTGAGTTTCTACSCAAAAGAGTGGGCATTCTACCACTTATCCTTCCTCTAGAACAACATCCATCCTATCACTACTCCCAAAATTAACATCATCACTCTACTAACTACCAACCATCCGTACAACCTCCTTATTTCTCGCCTAGCTGTATTGACAATGTCTGTGTTACTCAACACACGCTGATGGTGTGCTTCCATCACATCGGACAGGTTGTTTAGGATGTGATGATGATATCCCAGCCAGGTCTGGTGAGTCTGTGTATCTGATGCAATTCTCTGCACCCATTCTCGTTCAGCCGGGCTCATGCCCTGGGCATAGGATGCAGGCACTCCAGTCACTATTTGAGATAGCCTGTGCCCCTG
>NW_020200892.1:80619-81940 GCF_001531365.2 Cynara cardunculus var. scolymus
TTGACTAAGTAGTTCCTTAGTCCAATGGTTTCAAACAAAACTTGACTAAGCAGTTCCTTAGTCCAAAGGTTTCAAACAAAACTTGACTAAGCAGTTCCTTAGTCCAAAGGTTTCAAACAAATAACATGCATAGCTTGCTTAATCTCATGCTTTTCCCCCAAAACAATGAACAAAACATTAAAAGGGGGGCCGTGAGAATTCACAAGTTTGCTGATGAATATCCAGAGGTTGACCCTAGAAGCTTTCAATGCTCGCCCGGTCTTCCTAAACAGACCAACAACCAGCGCTAAAATCACTTAAGGTTTTTTGCCCAAGCTAAAGCAGAGTTACTTACCATGCAATGCCATCAAGTTTTTATAAATTTAAGTTGATATTTTATTATTTTACCTTTTTTAAAAAGAACCTTGCGAAATCCTCATTATGACGACATTTTTAAATCATCCAAAACAATGATGACAGCCGCCAATTTCTAATATCAAGAATTTTTGAGTGAGCTTGAGTCTCTTCGTAAATACCCTACAATCTTGAGTTACATAGCCCCCAAAACAGATTGCATGCTCCAAGAATGACAGCAAATATGGGGGCTCAAACTCATCATTTTTCAAGAATTTAAACTCTAATTTTTGAGCCATCGTCCTCGATCAACTTCCAGAAAATATTTTATGATTCCATTACATTCTCGAAGATAATAAAACTGATTTTGAGATGCATGCAAGGTTCAACTATACTTCAAAACATAACGTTTGATGATCCAATTCCGCATGCAGTGGAAATCTCTTCTACTTCCTTAGAGATTAAAGAATATGGATCATTGATTATCATCCTATGAAGACATTTTCATGTATTTGATGGATAATCTCTCCTCTTTAACAATCTAGAACTTTCTAAAAGATCGAATTGGGGAAGTAGATGGGTGAAAACGTTTGGAATTCTGAAAAGTGGGTTAACTAGAATCATACCTTTTTCTTAAAGTCTTGATGGTTCTTCAGCGTTTGACAGAAATACCCTGAAGATTTTGCTTAAAGGAAATCAGCTGGAAGGTGGATGATTTGAGAGAGAGAGGGATATGGTTTAACAAGGACAAGAGAGTTGGAAATGAGAGTTTTCAAAAGATGAGGGTATATAAGGAATTTATTGAGGGAAATGGGCTGACCTTTAAAGGCCCAACCCAACAAAACTTTTATTTTTTCTTAAGTAAGATTAAACCCACTTAAATTTTCCCAACATAAATGAAATAACACTAATAGCTCCAAACTCCAACTTTTGATAAAACAAGTGGACATTCAAATGGAACTTTTGCAAAATTTAAATTTAAGGAAAA
>NW_020200892.1:82945-89146 GCF_001531365.2 Cynara cardunculus var. scolymus
AGTCTTAAGGGATATAATAGAAAGAGTTATATCATACAACACACATACAAATGCCACCCTTATATCAAATGTACACCTCTCCTTGATATGCCACCATTATCCCATGGTACACCTCTCCTTGATATGCCACCCTTACCCCATGATACACCTCTCCTTGATATGCCACCCTTATCTCTTCATTAAAACGTTTCACAAAATAATTCCAAATAGACCGCAGCCAATGGAATTATTATTAATTCAAAATCATTTATATCAAATTTCTATTTTATGATAAAATAACAATTTTTATCAATCGGGCACAAGGCATAAAACAAATCCGGTCAGCATAGACTTGGCCGGACTTCATCTCCGGTCAAGTTTTGGCCGGTTTACCAAATCTGGACAACTCATCACCCAAGGCTTGTCCGATTTAACACTTAGAATTAAATTCCACATTTTTGTCCGGACAACATATCGTCCAAAGCTTGACCGATTTAACACTATCCGGTCACCACATGGTTGTATTCATACTTCTCTATTCAAAATGTTGACCATGCTCATCATTCATAACTCGATCAATACTTGGCCGGTTTAGAATTAAACCGCGCTTGATCGGTTTAAGGCTTAATCGCCCAACCCTTATCCGATTTAGACTTAATCCGTTCACTCTTTGTTCAGATAAAACCCTTAAGCAAATAACTGATTATTTTCTAGTAATAAACAATATTCAAATAAAATAGTAACAACTTTTATGTAAAAAAGTTTAGAAATCACTCATCTTAAAAAACCTTTTGAAATCAGATACTTGAAAATCTTAGATTCCAATCAAGAAACAATCTGGACACCACTTCCTTCTAAATCGCACACTAAATTCAGAATAGGCAAGAAGAAGAGAATGGAGGCTTCAACCTCCTTTTATACCTTTCCTTAATAGGAAAGTCGGTCACATGCATACACCCTCACACCATGCACTCACATATCATGCATGTATGTATATATATATATATATATAATTTCTACATACACATATGATCACTTACATGCATCTATATTATGCACATAATTTCTACATACTAGCATGATCAAATAAAACAAATTCTATCATGCTATCATGTAATCATTTAATCAGATAATCACGTATTTGTTACCTCGGGTGATAACCAAGATCCAGTTATCACATTATCCACCCCTCAAAATAATTCTGTCCCGGAATTCCTTTAATGGAAAAGCCAAGGGTATTCTGATCTCATCTTTGACTCCAGTTCTCATGTTGCTTCCGGTCCTTTGTGAAACTTCCACTGAACTTTAACCAGACTTATCTCTTTGTTTCTCAACACCCTGATCTTTTGATCAATTACGGCTTCCGGTGTTCCTACAAAGTTCAGCTTACTGTCTAATTTAATCTCTGGCATCGGTATAGCTAGACTCGGATCAGCCAAACATTTTTGCAGATTCGACACATGAAAAGTGTTGTGAATCAGACTCAGCTCTTCTGGTAGCTCTAACTGATATGCTACTGGCCCAATTCGCTTACATATTCTGAACGTCCCAACATACCTTTGACTGAGCTTCCCTTTCTTTCCAAATCTGATGACACCCTTCCATTGCTAAACTTTTAACAATACAAATCACCTATATCAAACTCAATCGGCTTTCGACGATTATTAGCATAACTTTTCTGACGATCTTGTGCTGTTTTGATTCTTTCGCGGATCTGTTTGATTTTCTCAGAAGTTTCTTGGACAATTTTAGGACCCGTCAGTTGTTTCTCACCCACCTCATTCCAACACAACGGTGTTCGGCATTTTCGTTCATACAACACTTCATACGGTGCCGCTTGAATGTTGGAATGGTAACTATTGTTATATGCAAACTCTATCAATGGCAAGTGATCTTCCCACGATCCCCCGAAGTCAATAATACAACTTCTCAACATATCTTCGAGAGTCTGGATAGTTCTTTCACTCTGCCCATCAGTCTGTGGATGATACGTTGTACTTAATCGGATTTCAGACCCCAAAGCTTTCTGTAACCCTTCCTAGAACTTTGAAGTAAACCGACTATCTCTATCTGAGATAATAGACAATGGAACATCGTGTCAGGTAACAATTTCTTGGATGTAAATCTGTGCTAGCTTTTATAAATAGTATTTCTCTCTTATTGGTAGAAAATGCACAGATTTAGACAAACGATCAACAATTACCCAAATCGCGTCATACCCCATTGGAGTTCGAGGTAACTTCATAACAAAATCCATGGTAATGTGATCCCATTTCCATACAGGTATCTCTAAGGATTGAAGACTTCCATACGGCTTCTGAAGTTCAATCTTAACCTGTAAACATGTCAAACACTGTTCCACATATCGAGCTATGTCTCTTTTCAATCCTGGCCACCAATAAAAAGGTTTCAAATCTTTATACATCTTATTGGTGTCTGGATGAATAGAGTATCGGGACTTATGGCTTTCATTTAGTATCATATTTTGGATATTTCCAAAACATGGTACCCAAACTTGTCCTTGAAAGCACATTAGTYCTTTGTTATTCTGTTCCAAGGTTGAAATCATCTTACCCAACCTTTCTACCATAACAAATTCTTCTTTTATAGCTTCTTGTTGGCATCTCTGAATTTCTTTACAAATGTCAGGGATCAAGTTCATTCTTATTGCCACTATTTTAATGGTTCCACTCTTTTCTTTCCGTCTTAGAGCGTCAGCCACCACGTTAGCTTTTCCCTGGTGGTAAAGAATTTCACAATCATAATTATTAACCAGCTCAATCCACCGACGTTGTCGCATATTTAATTCCTTCTGGCTGAACAAATGTTGTAAACTTTTATGGTCAGTATAAATCTGACATTTCGTTCCCAGAAGATAGTGTCTCCAGATTTTCAGAGCAAATACCACCGCAGCGAATTCCATGTCATGGGTTGGATACTGCTTCTCATGATCTTTCAATTGTCTTGATGCATAAGAAATCACTTTTCCTCTTTGCATCAGAACACATCCCAACCCTAATTTTGAGGCATCGATGTAAACCACAAAGTCTTCAGATCCATCTGGTAGAGTCAATACCAGTGAGCTACAAATATGATCTTTTAACAGTTGAAAAGCTTCTTGTTGTTCTCCTTCCCACTGGAATTTAATGTTCTTCTGAGTCAATTTAGTCAATGGCACGGCTATCTTAGGAAAGTTCTTAATGAACTTACGGTAACAACCACCCAATCCCAAAAAGCTTCGGACTTTAGAAGGATTTTTCGGAGCTTCCCATCTTGTAACTGCTTCTATTTTCGCTGGATCTACTTTTAACCCTGTTTCTAAGATGACGTGACCAAGAAATTGAACTTCTCTCAACCAGAATTCACATTTAGACAATTTTGCGTACAACTTTTCTTTCTTCAATAATTCTAATATCATACAAAGATGTTCCGCGTGCTCTTCTTTGGTCTTAAAGTATATAGGAATATCATCGATAAATACAATAACGAATTTATCAAGATACTCTTTAGATACTCTATTCATTAAGTCCATAAAGGCTGCGGGCGCATTAGTTAAGCCGAATGGCATAACTAAGAATTCGTGATGCCCGTACCTTGTTCTGAATGTTGTTGTGGCAACATCTTCTTCCCTGACTTTGAGCTGATGATACCCTGACCTTAAATCAATCTTGGAGAAATAACTTGCTCCCACCAATTGGTCAAACAAATCATCAATCCTCGGTAAACAATATTTGTTTTTGATTGTCAGCTTATTCAATTTACGATAGTCTATACACATTCGCATAGACCCATCCTTCTTCTTAACGAATAAAACCGGGGAACCCCAAGGTGAAGTGCTAGGCCTAATAAATCCCTTATCAGTTAAATCTTTTAACTGTGCAACCAGTTCCTTCAATTCAGATGGAGCTAACCAGTATGGTGCCTTTGCTACTAGTGCAGCCCCTGGTATAAGATCGTTTGGAATTCAATGACTCTGTCTGGTGGTAATCCAGATATGTCTTCTGGAAAGACTTCTGGATATTCACTAACAATCGGAATCGATTCGTCTTTTCCCTTCTTCTTTTTTCAGATCAATTACATATGCCAAACATCCTTGGCACTTCTTTCAAATACTTTTTTTGGGCTTTCATTATTGACAAGATACTGGTATGGTGATTCTGACGATCACCATAAATAACAACTGTTCCTTGGTCTGGCAGAATAATTATGATCATTTTTTGATTACAAATAATACTAGCCTGATACCTTGCCAACCAGTCCATACCCACTACTACATCAAATTCTTTCAATGGCATGGGAAATAACCGGATCGGAAGTTTACAGCCCTCAATAACAATAATACAGTTATTGAACATACTAGTAACAATTTCCTGACTATTAGCAGTATCAACTACTAACCCAATCAAGTAACACAGAATTCAAACATGCAGTTTGAGCAAACAATGGTGATACAAACAAAAAGTTTGCACCAGAGTCAAATAACACCTTAGCACGTATTGAATTCAGAAGGAGTGTACCTGTTACTACATCCGGCGACGCTTCTGCCTCATTTTTAGTCATTTGGAAGGACCGTCCCGTCGCTCCTCCTTACCCTCCTCTGTTTACAGTAGGCCTTCCCTGTGTACCCGACATATTACTCCCATTGTTAATTGTGGAGTTCTTAAAAAGGGACAATTCGGTCGAATATGATCCGGAGAATTGCAATTAAAACACCTTCGCTTAGCTGGGCAATTTCTGGACAGATGACCTACTTCGCCGCACTTATAACACTTCCTTGAGTCCATCTTGCATTCACCCTGATGAACCTGTCGGCACTGTGAGCAGACTTTCTCACTTATCTTCTACTTAGGTTTGTTATCATATCTTACAGTTTTCGGCCCTCGAAAAGATAAAGGCCCTTTCCATTTTCTCTTTTCTACAACCTTTCCTTCTGGCTGTCGGTTCTTATTTCGTTTGGTCACTTCGGCTGCGTCTACCGTCAATGAAAAAGTATTGGGGTTCATGGCAATTACAAATCTCTAATTGAGGGTTTCAAACCCCAAATATACCTTTCTATCTTCCTGGGTTCGGTTCAAACATAATGTTCAGCAAAGCGAGAGTATTCAATGAATCTTTCGGTATACTCCCGAACTGTTCCATTTCCCTGTTCCAGCTTCAGAAAATCTTCTTCCATTTTCCTAATTGTTGTCTTAGGACAAAACTGGTTCTTGAATCATTCCATAAATTCTGCCCAAGACAATGATTGTAAAACATCTGTTCTGGCCGACGATTCAACTTTCCACCAGAACAAAGTATTTGACTTTAATACAGAAACAGCAAATCGAACTTTATCTATTTCCAAACACCGAATGGTGTTGAATACTGATTCCATTTCTTTAATCCAGCACACGGCTTTCACTGGATCTCTTTCTCCAGAAAATGTTGGTGGCTTACATGCCAGAAACATTTTAATATCCCCCTACTTGTTATGAGTAACTGGCATCGAGGGATGAACTTCTATTCTTTCTGTTTCTACCCTGGCTGGAACTCTCATAATAAAAGTCAAAGTTTCCCGCAACTTTCCCATTTCTTCATCCAACATATCCCAGGTTACATATTCAGGGTGTGGCACCGATCTCTCCTGAACATTCCTAGAATGGGATTATTCATGTTCATAATGTATTTCGGTCCGGCCCCTTCTCTGAGACTGAATTCTTCCTCTACCTCGTCCCCTTGATCTTCCCCAACGTCTATCTCCAGACGTGCTAGTCGGTAGGTTTACGGGTGATTCTTCCTTTTCCTCAAATTCTGGACGAGCCACTCTTTCAGATCTTCGAGTTCGGCTAGACAATGCAGATGTTAGCGTTAATAATCACATATTCACATTCCCAAATATAATGAAGTATTCAAGTTTAGATGTGTACCTGTAAATTCATAATTACACTGGCCAGATGTAATTAAAATTTACCTTACACACTGTTCTTTCAACCCATCATATTTATTTCCAATGGAGCTAACTATGTCCGGGACCCTTAACATGCAATAAAAACAGTTTAAGTCTAGGTATCATGTTGTTAAATACCTAAATCCCTTAAACTGAGGCTCTGATACCAATTTCTGTAACACTCCATAACATACATTGCATGTAACACATATTTCATACAAAAGAAATACATGTTTATATATCAATCAGGTCCCTTAGTACAAGAATCTATCATAACCAAATACAAGGTCCAAAAATTC
>NW_020200892.1:89686-92835 GCF_001531365.2 Cynara cardunculus var. scolymus
ACCTCTCCTTGATATGTCACCCTTATCCCATGGTACACCTCTCCTTGATATGCCACCCATATCCCATGATACACCTCTCCTTGATATGCCACCCTTATCTCTTCATTAAAACTTTTCATAAAACAATTCCAAATAGACCGCAGCCAATGGAATTATTATTAATCCAAAATCATTTATATCAAATTTCCATTTTATGATCAAATAACAATTTTTATCAATCGGGCACAAGGCATAAAACAAATCCGATCAGCATAGACTTGGCCGGACATCATCTCCGGTCAAGTCTTGGCCGGTTTACCAAATCCGGACAAGTCATCGCCCAAGGCTTGTCCGATTTAACACTTAAAATTAAATTCCACATTTTTGTCTGGATAACAAGTCTGGACAACATATCGTCCAAAGCTTGACCGATTTGAAACTATCCTGTCACCACATGGTCGTATTCATACTTTTCCGTTCAAAATGTTGACCATTCTCATCATTCATAACTCGATCAATACTTGGCCGGTTTAGAATTAAACCGCTTAACGCTTGATTGGTTTAAGACTTAATCGCCCAACCCTTGTCCGATTTAGACTTAATCCGGTCACCCTTTGTCCGGATAAAACCCCTAAGCAAATAACTGATTCTTTTCTAGTAATAAACAATATTCAAATAAAACAGTAACAAGTTTTATGTAAAAAGGTTTAGAAATCACTCATCTCGAAAAACCTTTTGAATTCAGATGCTTGAAAATCTTAGATTCTGTAACGCCCCCAGAACCCCGTAGCATGATATTGTCCGCTTTGACTAACCTGCCCGCTCAACCACAAAGCAGTAGTCGCACGGTTTTGTTTCTGGCAGCCGCACAACGCAAGCCCCAAAACCGGTCACACTAGGCTGAGGTATCCACACCCTTATAAGGAGTGCTTAGTTCTCCTCACCAACCGATGTGGGACGGGTTGTTACAGATTCCAATCAAGAAACAATCCGGACACCACTTCCTTCTAAATCGCACACTTAATTCAGAATAGGCAAGAAGAAGAGAATGGAGGCTTCAACCTTCTTTTATACCTTTCCTTAACAGGAAAGTCGGACACATGCATACACCCTCACACCATGCACTCACATATCATGCATGTATGTATATTTATATATATATATATATATACATAATTTCTACATATACATATGATCACTTACATGCATCTATATTATGCACATAATTTCCACATACTAGCATGATCAAATAAAACAAATTTTATNATGCACATAATTTCCACATACTAGCATGATCAAATAAAACAAATTTTATCATGCTATCATGTAATCATTTAATCAGATAATCACGTATTTATTACCTCGGGTGATAACCAAGATCAAGTTATCACATTATCCACCCCTCAAAAGAATTTCGTCCCGGAATTCCTTTAATTGAAAAGCCAAGGGTATTATGATCTCATTTTTTACTCAGGTTCCCATGTTGCTTCTGGTCCTTTGTGAAACTTCTACTGAACTTTAACCAGATTTATCTCTTTGTTTCTCAACACCCTGATCTTTGTATCTCTAAGGATTGAAGACTTCCATACGGCTTCTGATGTTCAATCTTAACCTGTAAACATGTCAAACACTGTTCCACATATCAAGCTATGTCTCTTTTCAATCCTGGCCACCAATAAAAAGGTTTCAAATCTCTATACATCTTATTGGTGTTTGGATGAATAGAGTATCGGGACTTATGGCTTTCATTTATAATCATATTTCGGATATTTCCAACACATGGTACCCAAACTCGCCCTTGAAAGCACATTAGTCCTTTGTTATTCTATTCCAAGGTTGAAATCATCTTAACCAACCTTTCTGCCTTAACAAATTCTTCTTTCATAGCTTCTTGTTGGCATCTCTGAATTTCTTTACGAATGTTAGGGATCAAGTTCATTCTCATTGCCACTGTTTTAATGGTTCCACTCTTTTCTTTCCGGCTTAGAGCGTCAGCTACCACGTTAGCTTTTCCCGGGTGGTAAAGAATTTCACAATCATAATCATTAACCAGCTCAATCCACCGACGGTGTTGCATATTTAATTCCTTCTGGATGAACAGATGTTGTAAACTTTTATGGTCAGTATAAATCTGACATTTTGTTCCCAGAAGATAGTATCCCCAGATTTTCAGAGCAAACACCGCTGCAGCTAATTCCATGTCATGGGTTGGATACTGCTTCTCATGATCTTACAATTGTCTTGATGCATAAGAAATCACGTTTCCTCTTTGCATCAGTACACATCCAAATCCCAGCTTTGAAACATCACTTTAAACCACAAAATCTTTAGATCCATCTGGTAGAGTCAACACCGGTACGCTACTAAGACGATCTTTTAACAGTTGAAAAGCTTCTTGTTGTTTTCCTTCCCACTGGAATTTAACGTTCTTTCGAGTCAATTTAGTCAATGGCACGACTATCTTAAAAAAGTTCTGAATGAACTTACAGTAATAACCAGCCAATCCCAAAAAGCTTCAGACTTCAGAAGGATTTTTTGGAGCTTCCCATCTTGTAACTGCTTCTATTTTCACTCGATCTACTTTTACCACTGTTTCTGAGATGACGTGATCCAGGAATTGAACTTCTCTCAACCAGAATTCACATTTAGACAATTTTGCGTACAGCTTTTCTTTCTTCAATAATTTTAATATCAGACAAAGATGTTATGCGTGCTTTTCTTTGGTCTTAGAATATATAAGAATATCATCGATTCAGGCGAAGATGTTCCGCGTGCTTAACGCTTGATCGGTTTAAGGCTTAATTGCCCAACCCTTGTCCGATTTAGACTTAATCCGGTCACCCTTTGTCTGGATAAAACCCTTAAGCAAATAACTGATTATTTTCTAGTAATAAACAATATTCAAATAAAACAGTAACAAGTTTTATGTAAAAAGGTTTAGAAATCACTCACCTTGAAAAACCTTTTGAAATCAAATACTTGAAAATCTTAGATTTCAATCAAGAAACAATCCGGACACCACTTCCTTCTAAATCGCACACTAAATTCAGAATAGGCAAGAAGAAGAGAATGAARGCTTCAACCTCCTTTTATACCTTTCCTTAACAGGAAAGTCGGTCACATGCATACACCCTCATACCATGCACTCACATATCATGCATGTATGTATA
>NW_020200892.1:92910-100888 GCF_001531365.2 Cynara cardunculus var. scolymus
ATGCACATAATTTCCACATACTAGCATGATCAAATAAAACAAATTTTATCATGCTATCATGTAATCATTTAATCAGATAATCACGTATTTATTACATCGGGTGATAACCAAGATCCAATTATCACACAGATCCATCTAGAAAACCGGTGGATGTCTAGACTTACCGTGGAATGATTGGATCACTATTCTACCTCATAGTTAGTCGACCAGATGTAATGTTTGTCACTTGTCTCTGTGTTAGGTACCAAGCAAATCCTAAGGAATCCCACCTCTCTGCTATCAAAAGAATCTTTCGATACCTAAAAGGGACTCAATTCTTGGGTCTCTGGTATCCTAAGCATTTTGGGTTTGATCTTATTGCGTATACAGATTCTGATCAGGCAGGGTGCAAACTCGATTGAAAGAGCACATACAAAAGCTATCAACTGCTTGGCAACAAGCTCATAAGTTGGACATCCAAGAAGCAGAAGTGCGTATTTACTTCTACTGCGGAAGCAGAGTATGTAGTCGCAGCAAGATAATGTTCCCAAGTGATTTGGATGAAGACTCAAATCAAAGATCACAACATTGAGTTTGACAAAATCCCCATCCTATGTGACTCTAAAAGTGCGATAGCCATCACGGCCAATCCAATACAGCACTCTAAGACAAAACATATCGATGTTCGATACCATTTCATTAAAGACCATGTAGAAAAAAGATACGATCGAAATTTTATTCATGAGTACAGATCACCAACTTGTAGGCATATCACCAACGCTCTCGATGAAAAGAGATTCAATTTCTTGGTCAGCAAGTTGGGTATGCTCAATCTTCAATAATAAGTTAGAGCCTCTGCATACACTTTGAGCATATTTATGTTTGATATTTACTTTGAAGTCCATAAGACAGAGTATCTGCATATACTATGCAGAGTCTCTTGCTCGAGTCTATTGAATTGTTGTCATATAGAGCCTTTGTATATACTATACAAAGCCTCTATACCTTGTTCTCTCGCTCATACACTTCTTATAATCTTTGATCCAAGCATACTTCAAGGGGGAGAAACACATATGGCCCAATTCAAGGGGGAGACTCGGATCACCAACCATACAAAGCCTCTGTATGTACTATACAAAGCTTTTGTCTAATCAAATTTCCAATTTGAAGGCATACTTTGCATAGTCCAACCATAAGCCTAAGTATTTTCTCCAAAGGTATGTAACTTTTTTAGCCCATACTCTGGTCTCATCTTTCTTATTTTTTTGAAAAGACCCAAGTCTCGTGTACAGAGCCTCTGTATATACTATACAGAGCTTCTGTCTCTAGAAACTTGAATTCATGAATCTAGCACTCTTGAAAACTCTAGCTTCGGACACAAAGCTTCTGTATGTACTATACAGAGCTTTTATCCCTAGAAACATGACTTCTCAAAATCTTGATGTATTTGAAATCCTAAGTTTAGGACACAGAGCTTCTGTATGTACAATACAAGAACTCTGTCCCAAGAAACTTAGTATCCCAATATGTCGAAATGCATGTCTTCTTGAAAAATCAAGCTTCTAATACATAGCTTATACATATACTATGAAGAGCCTCTGTCTCAAAAAATTAGGTATTTTCTTTTGCTATGACCCAAAGTATATTTCTTTCTTTTTCTTTCTCTAAAGTGTTATGTTCAATACAGAGGCATTTTTCACTCTTTTCAAACACTCTGGTTGAAAAACGCCTGTCATTTTTTTGAAATGAAGGCGTATTTAAATATTCTTATTAAATTGAGCAGTCACTTACAGAAGGTCACCGCCTGTATCCCTAATATTTCAAATACGGGAGGCGGGATGCATAGCCTGTCAAGCCACGTGGCTCTACCCCACAGGCTCTGCCAAGAAAACCCTTCAATATTTGACGCTTGGGGAAGATAATCACTCGAGTACTCAAAGGTAAATCCCTTATTTAAAGAAGTGATTATCCCCAATTTCAAATTTCTTTACGCCTTCAAAATACTTAAAATTGCTCTCAAAAACCCTCTCAAGAACTGTTAAGAACTTCATCAAGAACTCCATTGAAGAACACTCGACTCCAGTACCAGCAAAATCGCCCCTGTTCTTCAAATAATTTCAAGACATCAAGTAAGTTCTTCGCAAACCCACAATTCTTAAAACCCTAAAAAGACAATCAAATCAAGAACTCCACTGTTAACCCTAAAAGTTCTTCCCAGAACCCTAAAACAATCATCTTCAACCCCTTATCCAAGAAAAACCTACAAATATGTCTTCCTTAGAATCAAACAACTCACAAACCAAAATGTAGTGACCCTTCCCTGGAAACCAAACAACCACTCATTATACTTGATCTTGGATATCTTCGATTCCAATTATCACCCTATTATGGACATTCTCCACCACCACTTTCTCAACCCTGCCACACTGACACAAATGACGTAGTTTTTGAGCACTTCATTCAAGAATTCTGGCAATCCTGCAACATAACCGACTCTCACCGAGGGATAGTCGGTGAGTTCTATCTCTCTGCAAGCAAAGAATAAGTCAGTGTACGTATCTCCAGTTTGTTATTTCTCGCGTTCTTCAACTACCCACCAAGACTGATCTTGGTTTGAACGAGTGTGCACTGTGCCCTACCGTAGACGAGTTGGTCTCCTTCTTGAAGATGTTGGTCTACAACCAGCAGACACGGTACCTGTCTCAATACCATCACCAATTCTTGCCCCCAATGTGGAACGTATTGTTCACATTGGTTAACCGCTCATTCACGGGCAAGATGGGGATTCTTGACATGTGCTCAACAAAACATAATACAAATCATCTAAAGGATATTCTTCGACCTCCCACTTGACTACTCCCTAATTTTGTACACGGAGTTCAAGGAAGCTGTGGCAAAGAAGATCCTTGATGTCTCCAAGGGAAAGGATCTACCAGCCTGCTCTTCCCTCGCTTTCTAGGTCTTGTTCTAAGGCCTAGTTTTGAAGAGAAGAACATCGATGGCGCTGGGTTTCCTGTGCACAAGGTTCATGTGCTATTGACATACAAGTCAAATGTACACAAGGATGGCAATCCAGCTGCGTGACCAATTCCAACAAAATTGGTCTCTTACATGAAGACGAGGGAAGTGCAGAGAGCTTACAGACGTGTACGCGAGGCACTAGAACTAATGCCTCAAACCCTGACATGCATAGGCACAACCCAAGAGGGAGAAGAGGCATAAAGACCTTTAACTGAGAGGGAACAAGAGAAGAGAGAGAGAGAGAGAGATAGAGAGAGAGAGAGAGAAAGAGAGAGTAGTGAAGAGGAAGAGGAAGGAAGAGAAGAAAAGGGTTAAAAAAGTAGCCAAGAAGACAAAGGCTGCCCAAATACAAAGGGAGAAGGAGGAAAGGGAAAAGAGAGAGAGGGAAGAGAGGGAGAAGAGATAACAACAAGAGAGAGCGAGGAGGGAAGAGGAAGAGAAGAAGAAGAGAGAGGAATCTCTACGTCACCAAAAAAGAACACTCATCAAGTTCTGACACATATGACTCAGAGAGAGAGGAGGACGAAAGTGAGAGGAGAGCTCATCTTTAAAGAGCTCTGAGGGAGATGAGGGAGGCGCTGCCCTGGCTCAAGAAGAGCCAGAGCAGGATAGGATTCAAAAAAAGCACACATATATTCCTAGCCCAACTCCTAGTGCTTCCACACAATATGATGCAATTGGTCGAGCAACACGGTTCATTGAAACAGAGGCGCACAACTCGAACCCTCAACAGCCAAACTAGCCAGAGGTCACATCTGCCTCTTGCCATATAAACCAAAGGGAATCCACATCCCAGGATTCATCCTCTCAAAAGGGTGATTCCTTTGAACAAATAAGTGGCATGTCTACCCATGCCACGCCACTCTCCCCCACAGAGGAATTCGTTTCCTCTGCACTAGCTATATCCCAACCTTGTTTAAAGCAAGGTGTAGGTGTACATGGCTTAGAAACTCTTGAAAATTCTCTAAGCCCACTCAGCGAGGGCTCTTCATTCGACTCTGAATCTATTGAGGAAGTCCCTCTTGACAGAACAACCGTAGTGCCTTCTCCTCCACGAGAGACATGAGGATCAGCTGGAAATCCTTCCACGACCAAAGTCCAACAAATCGTGAAAGAAGGTGTCCTTGGAACAAGGACTAACTCTAGCTTATGTGTTGAGCCAGAGGTTATCACTACAGCATATGTCACAAGGGACGAGTTCCAGTCCTTTGCCACCTCTGTGTTGTGCTCCTTAGAAGAGCTAAAACTCAACTTTTCCTATTTAGAGCCATCCCCCTCTGCACCTACTCTAGATGAAGTTCGATCATCCATTGCAGTATTTAGAGCTGAGTCCATGACGAATGCTTCTCATCTCGAACAACTTCAGGAATTGACGGCAACAAATGCAGAGACCCTACAAAGGTTTCTTGCTCATATCCAGAGGGATGCAACCTCTACTTCTCAATCCCATGATCAAACAGCGCTCGTCTCTCTAATCGTCCTTGCCGACTATATCACCCAGACAGAGATATGGGCTCTAGTTGATCGCCTACTTCAAAAGGTGGCTGATTTCACCTCTGACTTCAACAATACGAAAAAGCAAGTGGCTACAGAAATGCAACGCTCACTAGCTGCATTCAATTTCAGAGCTGACATTGAGATCAATAAGGCCACTCAGGCAGCAGCTGACATCGTGGAGCTAATTGACGCAAAAGTTAAAGCCATGGCTCCCACTAAAGTGTAGAAGCCAGAGTGCAAATCCATCAAGCTGCCCTCTACCTGTGGCAAATCATCTAAGAAGCGAAGGCTTGATGATAATGAGGACCCAGATCAGTCTAGTACTCAAAATTGTCAAGAGGAGGAGAAACAACCGTTTGTAGCACAAACTGCTACTCCTTCAGCTACCCCCTCTGCCTCTGCCTCTACTCAACAAAGGCAAGCCCAAGCGCCATCAAGTCAAACCACAAGGGCATTGCATGAACAATATGTGGTCACAAGAGAGAAACACATGGTAGTCGAACTAGAGGTATCTACGTAGGCAAAGCCGACACTTGAAGAGGATGCAATCAAACTCCTGTCCATCTATGCGTCCTCATCAAGTCCTTCATCATCCTTTGAATATTTCATATAGACGGCTCAGCCTCCAAGGATGGATGAAGAACAGGTAGTAGTGGTAAATGTCATAGAGCCAGAGGAGGCGCAATGTAGAGAAAAGAGAGTCCCTCCTCCGATGGCCGTACCACTTAATACCAAAGTAACAGTTGCTGCACCGCCACCACACCGTCAAACACACAGAGCAAAGGCCCCTGTTCAAAGGACCAAAGTCATGATGCCTGCTCTAAGAAAAGAAGGTCCAACTAGAGCAAGCCACCAAGAGGCA
Source organism: Cynara cardunculus var. scolymus (assembly GCF_001531365.2). NCBI lineage: Eukaryota > Viridiplantae > Streptophyta > Magnoliopsida > Asterales > Asteraceae > Cynara > Cynara cardunculus. Next base: position 98,270 of record NW_020200892.1, read on the forward strand.
AGCAGCATCAGGCCTTGGAGCTCCAAACCATCCTCTGATTGCGTTCAAGAGATCAAGGATCAAATGGATGCAATGATGAGGCCCATACCAAGTGACAAGCCTATCAAGGATATAGTCGACAGTGAAGAAATCTTCCAATATCTGTACAGCCAGAGGAATGAGGTACCAACACAGAAGATCAACCCCCATCCAATGGCACAAGAAAATATCAGGCAGAGTTTTCTCCGATAGTTCACGCAACTTATCTCTATAGTTCATTCTGTGGATGGGATCAAGCAAATACTAGACATTAGAAAGAGAACCTTCGCCCATAACCAGATAGTTTTCCATGAATATAAAGTGGAATGATCCCATGGACAGATATGCATCTTTACTGACTGCGATATAATAAACCTTAACTCCTGGGATCTTCTTGCTTTGAATTTATTTATAGATCACAATAGAGATTAAGGCATGAAGGAAAATGATGACTGATCTCTGGACATCTGGAGCAAGCTGCTACTTTCAAATAGCTCTTGATTTGGGGATCGACCAACTGAGCGTTACTATGCCAAATGAAGAATTTGAAGGCATAAAGCACATCCCTTCATGGACGATGTTGGTTGAGCCAGAACATGGGGTGATCTTCCGAAACGAACAAGCCAAGAAAGTGTTCTTTCGTGAAGAACAGAGCTTCAAATACTCAAACTCCACTCTGCGCTATATAAAGAATAATCCTCTAAGAAGCAGAGATTATGTAATATGCAATGTGTGGAGACTGGGGTGTCACAGAATGGTATCAGAGCCTAAGTTTAAGGGATTTAGGTKATCAATTGCATGATGATGCCTAGACTTAAACTATTCTATTGCATATTAGGGTCCCGGACATAGTTAGAACCTTTGAAATAATATGATAAGTTAAGAGATCAGTGTGTAAGGTACATTTGGATTACATCTGGCCAATGTAATTTTGAATCTACAGGTACATATCTGAACTTGGACACTTTATTGTATTTGGGAATGTGAAAATGTGTTATTTAATCATGAAATCTACAGATGACAAGTCGGTCCAGAAGATCACCAAGACTAGCCCATCCTGATCTTAGTGAGGTAGAAAATTCTCCCATTGAAGCCCCTATTAATACCTTACGAGGTAGAGGTAGAGGAAGAGGGAGAAATCAAATGAGGGAAAGAAATTATCAATCACAAGGTTATGTTAATCAAGTAGAATCTAATTCTGGGAATAACAATCCAGAACCAACACCACAGCCAGAATTTGTAATATGTTGGCTGAAGAAATGGGAAAGTTAAGAGAAACCTTAACATCAATATTAAGAATGCCTTCGAGGGTGGAAATAGAGCAAGTAGAGATAAATTCTTCCATACCAACACCAAGCACAAAAGGAGGGGATATTAAAATGTTTTTGGCATGCAAACCACCAGCTTTTTCGGGTGAGCGAGATCCAACTAAAGCTATATGTTGGATAAAAGAGATTGAATCAGTATTCAATACCATACGTTGTCCAGAAGCCGACAAAGTCAGGTTGGCTGTATCAGTTCTAAAGTCTAATGCTTTATATTGGTGGGAAATAGAATCTCTTGGAAGGATGGATGTTTCGCAAACCTTGTCATGGGCAGAATTTGTGAATAGATTCAAAGAACAATTTTGTCCCAAGGCTGCAGTTAGACAAATGGAAAAGGATTTCTTGAAGTTGGAACAAAGCTCTGGATTAGTTAGAGGATACACAGAAAAAATTCATAGAGTATTCTAGATTTGCTGAGCATTACATATCCACAAAAGCTAGAAAAGTTGAGAGATATATCTGGGGTTTGAAACCCTCAATTAGAGAATTTGTTATAGCGATGAACCCTACCACTTTTCCATTGGCAGTCGATGCAGCTGAAGTCACAGAGAGGAACAAAAATAGAAGCGATGAAGAAAACAAATGGAAAAGAGGAAGTGGGAAGGATCTTCAACAGGATATCAAGGATTCAAGTCCTTTAAGTTCAACAAGAAACCAATGCAGAGGTCGATGAAGAAGGTTTGTCCTAGGTGTTGGTCCCAAAAGGGTCTACAAGAATACTAAACAGTTTGTAGAAAGGGGGGATGAATACAAACACAGTTTTCAAATTTAAAATATATATTGATAGAGAAGATCAATACAGATTTTACAAGATTGTTTACGGAAAGATAAGGTAAAAGAAACCTATCTAAACGATCTTAAGTTACACACAAAGATTAGCAATTACAAGAAAAGAGATTGCTAAAAGAAAATATCTTTTACTTTAAGCTGGAAGAAGCTTGAAGTAAGAATGAGGGAGGAGAGTGATGCGCGCACTCTGCATGGAGAAGAAAACACTTCTATATATACCCAGTTCATTAAATGTCCATTTAATGCAGTATGGTAGGTTATAGAGTGCGTGTCAAGCCTTAACAAGAAGGCTTGTCCTTTGTTACAGTGAATAGTACAAAAGCACTATTATTGAACAGACATCCTTACCTAAAGGTGGTGGACAAAGAGTCGACTAATMGRMTYYGTACCGTACTATCTTTGGTAAGGGTATGGGTTTGTCCTTTTGTGTGTGCAAGGACAAAACAACAACAATCGTGCTAAGCAAGCTTCTTTTGATCGCTGAATG
>NW_020200893.1:0-1469 GCF_001531365.2 Cynara cardunculus var. scolymus
GCGTGGTTCTGTGGATAAGGGTTAAAGCTAATCACGCGCGTGTCAGAATCAGGGGCGCACGTCATAAATCACGCGTCTTCCCAACATAGCGTGTCATAGTTTTGATTCGTCACACCCTTTAGCCACTCATCACATTATTTCTCCCAATAAAGCGGTTCAGTTCAAATCCCTCACTATAAATACCCCTTCCCCCCAAAAACGTAAACCTTTACAATATCCTTCTTCTTCGACGAACCTGCAATTTTTCAAGTTTTACTAAAACCTGCAACTATGTCTTCTTCTTCAGCCTCCGCTCAATCTGCTAACGTCTCAAGCGACAACGAAGTAACCCAAGCCCAAGCATTAACGTCTCACGCTCTATCGTTTGTATAAAATCGATACGAGAAAGTCGTACTGGTGAAGAAACCAAATAATTATTACTTCACTCCATCTCCAAAAGGTTTCCCTGAATTTACTTTTCCTCTTCTTGAAATTCTTCGTAACCATCCACTTTATTATGCCCTTTCAGCCACCAAACCTACACTTGAATCATACATCACCCAATTCTTGTTAAGATCTTACATAACTACCCTAGACAACTCTGGTTTAAGCATCRTTGGTTATGCTTCTCACCCAATCAACAAATCCCTTGTACCCATGGAACTAAACGTGAATACTCTTCAAACAGCCCTGCACCTACCCTCCTTGGAATCTCTCAATTTGGATGCTTTCGCCCCAACCCCAATAGACGATGAACTAATTCAATTTCTTGAATTTCATTCCTACGCTGCCCAAACTAAAATTGTGAAAAGGACTCAGTTCAAACGAAAAGGACTTCCCCCAATCTGGAATACTCTATTCACGATAGTGAACTGCTGTCTAACAGGGAAGGTTGGCAGCCATGACCAGACCTCTCACGCAATGCTTTCCATTATGTATGGAATATATTTCAATCTACCCCTCGACTACACATAGCTCATCTTCGAAGACATGGTGGGTTTGATCAAGAARAWGTGYGCTACAYAGAGGGGAGAGAAGTCAAAAGTGAAGGCGCAGAAGAAGGCCAAAGAGGACCTCAATCATCCAAACCTTATTCTACAGAGGTTCTTTGGCCTAGTCTTTGGRGAAATGATTGCAGAGAAGCTGCCATCTGCCAAGCCTAACGCCAGATTGTATCCATTGAAGGAGTTCCACCCGACAGAGCATGAGCTAGGGTACAGAAGCCCCAGACCTCTATGTAAATCCATGCTCTAATACCTTAGTCATGGAGATAGGAAAGCATACAGACGTGGATACAAGAGGCCAGAGTCGGTCCCTGAAACCCCTCCATGCATAGGAATCCCCTTAGGAGAGAGAGTGGAAAAAATGAGGGTCGAGGGAAGAAGGGATGAGCCAGCAGAGGCTAGAGAGGTGAGTGAGGAAAGACATAGAGTAGCAAGTCCCCCACCAAAGAAGCCAAATAAGACACAGAAGGGTGTTGACTCTTCTGT
>NW_020200893.1:1644-18712 GCF_001531365.2 Cynara cardunculus var. scolymus
AAAGTGCAGAAGGTTGCGCAAAGTGGTTCACGAGGAGTCCCTAACAGAGCAGATACAAGATGTTATCTTCCAAATTCAACAGGAGTTTAAAGCGCCTACGGAAGTAGCTGATTTGGGGACAGAGGTCGTATTAGACGACGAAGAAGAAAAGTTGGAGATAGGAGAGGGACAAAAAGATCCCCAAGGCACACATCCTAGCCCCCCTCCCAGTGCTACCCATGTTTCTAGGGACCCTGTTCTAGAGGGATCCCCTATTGACAAAGGCGTGCACACGCAGAGCCCAATCCAAGCTAACCTAGAGGACATTGTTTCGTCCTCTGTCGAATTCACTGCCCGGGAACCACAACATACTCTAACATCCTCTCAAAAGGATGCTGGTTTTAAAATAAGAGTCCAATCGCCCAAGGACTCGTCACAACCTAAAGAGGCATCCGTTGCCTCTCCACACTTGAGTGACCAACCAAAGTATGCTTCAGAGGCATATGCTAGAGTCATAGAGACTGAGGGTCTAGAACGCCCAAAGTCCACACTCGATCCCTCTGCCGAGTTAGGCTCTGAACCTACTAGGCACGATATCGACAGAACACTGGTAGGCTCTCCAAAAGGAGATGTTCAAGGATCCGGTGGAAGTCCCCGAGCTGACTTCTACAATCACAGAGGCTCTGAAGGAGTTGACATCTACAACTTCATAACTTAAGGCGACTCTTTCAGCCCTTCAGAGCTCTGTCCTTCATAAAGACAACCTCGCAGAAGCCTTCAACGCTCTGTCACTCAACCCTTCTTAATCCAGAAGCTGAAGATAGAGTTATCAGAGGTAGCCGCCCAGTTTGCTGCTGACTTCATCTCCGTCGGCTACACAGACTACTCTGCCTTCAAAGACGAGATCAAAGGCATGTTCTCCTCTGCGGTCACCTACGGCATTGACTCCAAATCCTCCAGGGCAAACATCAACCATCTAGCCACTCGCAGAGAGCTAGATGCAATGGTTGAAGCCCTAGGAGATATCGTGCACAAATATACAGACCAACTTCTCAAAGAGGCCCRAGCTTCCAACCAATCTRTAAGAGACTGCACTACAAAGCTCGTCAAAGAGGGTGACACACTCAAAAGCAAAATCTATCGCAGCCTCTCTAAAATGAAGTGGGCCTCAAAGATCGACATAAACAACGCTTCTGTGAACGCTGAGTTGGTGATCGAGAAAATGGAGAAGGCGGCTACCAGAATCCTAAGGCGATTGAAGAAGGCTCCCCTCATTTCTTGCAAGGCAGAAGCCACCAAAAACCATGACGATCAAGGAGGTGATGACCATGATCGTCATGAGGGGGAGAAGAAGACAGATAAGAAAGCTGAAGAGCCTAAGAAGACGACCTCTGCCAAACCACTAAAGATAGTGGACTCTGCAACTGCCTGTTCTCAAAAGACAAAGCACCAGAGCCTAAGGGGAAAGGCAAGGGCAAAGCTGTAGAKGAGTCGCCACAGAGGGGTCGAGCTCTGAAATGCCAAAGGAGATAAATGAAGAAGAGTACGATGACCCAGAGCTCGTTCAAGCGTTAAAGGCTTCTTTGGCAGAGGCACAAGCAAGAAAGGGCAGAGCCCCTATCCCCAGAGCTGGAGAAGGCTCATCCTCCAAAATGGCGAAGGAGGAAACGTCTATGGGTACGTTCGACGCTCTGTTAGGAACTATCAAACCTATCCTAGCAGAAGGGTCCACCCAGAGGCCGATTCTAGAAGAAGAAGAAACCAGAATACCAGAATCTGCCACAGTGGGAAGGGTTACTGAGATCCTTGATTCGATGAGCAAAATTCCCATGCAGCAAGTGCGCACAGAGCCCGTAACCACTGTGGAGGAGATTCTACGGTGGCGCTACTCTGCCGTGGACACAGAGCCCCCTTATGACCCAGAGCTTACAGGTATACCCTCTGCAGCTGCGAAGTTTCACTTCTTAAAACTTACAAGGCCATGCGAGCAGGTCTTCTCAGAGCACGTGATAACTTCCCTTGAAACAATATCTCCAAGGACTATGCTGAAGAAGGCGGTGCTTTTTGCTCAATATGTGGTGAAGAGGGATGACGGCAACCTATACATGTTCACAGATGCTGACCTCCACAACCTCTGTGTATTTGATATTATCTTCTTGCACAAAATTCTTAACAAATACATGGAGAGGAGGTCAAGCTATTCGATTTCCCTCAGAAGGCTGATTGAGGTGATGCGCACTCAAGTGAAATACTACATCCAGAAGGACTTCAATATCGCGATGAGGTTGGCCCAAACAAAATTGAAGATTTCCCCTCCAAAGAACAGGCCAAGTTGTTTACTTAGATGTCATCCTAACACCATTGTCCAAAATCCCATCTTTGGGTTTGTTTTCCTGGACAAGGATGAGATTCTAAGGTTCTTTGATCTGACAGAGGCGAACAAATATGCGACAGAGACTCTTGAGTGGGTGTTCAACCAAGTGGCAGCAGAGGTGCACAGAGGGCATCTAAGGGCGGATGAAGTGTCTGGTATTCTGGAAGCATTTAAAGTTCAAGTCTCCTTCAGAGAATGGATATTCAAGGTCTATAGAACCATCAAGTCAGATCTGCAGTTTGCCGTAGACGACTATCCAAACTCTGTTGTGGACTAATCTTCTGTAATAGTATTGGCCTGAGCAACAATTTTGTAATTCTTTCAAATTTATGTATTTCTTTTCAGAGGATGAGTTTAATCTCCTCTTGTAATTCTTTCTTGTATTTCTTTCAATTAGTTAGTTCTTGCATTCAATTGTCCAATTTTATTTTTTCATACTTAGAGGGAGATTGTTAGCTCTAATATTTACTTAATGTAAAAGTATGAAAAAGTATTCTGCAAGTGTTGACAGAAGGGTATCTTWCACAGAAGACAACAGAGGACCAGCAACAGAAGCTGTTTGATCGTGCAAGTCAAGAATGACAGAACCTCTGTTGTCTCTCATAGAGGTTCTGGAAAATGGTCCTCTGGCAATAAGAACCTACAAGTCTTCTATAGCAGAGCCTCTGACATGGCTCACAGAGGGTCTGCGGATTCGTCTTCTGTGAAGATCTTGTTCTGCTATTTTTCAAAGGTTGTTAGTTGCACGTGCTTTTCACGTGACTAGGTCTTTAATCGACTTTATTTGGACGGCTTGGATGATTTCACACGTCTAGGTCATGTCAAAAAGGTCGTTACGAACTAGTATAAATAGCAGCTGAGGCCTTTGTAATTCAGTATGCTTCCGTATTGTAATCGCCTATATTTTCAATCAATTGAAAAACCTTTGAAGCTATTCTATTGCGTTCATCTTCTTCATATCAATCTGTGTGTTCTTCGTTAATTACTCTGTTGTGTTCTTATCATTGTTTCCGCTGCACTGTAATCTTCCTAAGGATCATCCAGAGTAAGAGATCAAATACCAAATCTGAATTTACAGGTCCTAACAAACACTCTTGTCCAAAAACTCCTAACTGTCAGTGTTTAACTCTTTTGCAAAACCTGAGGAATCACATGTTAAACCATAGATGCATATTTTCTAAGCATGTTTATCGATATAAAAATGTTAAGCCTCATGAAAATATGAAAAGGCCCAAGCCTGCAAAGGCTAAGGGCAATGGAAATCAGCCCAAATCCAAGAAGGCTGATGAAAAGGAGGAAGTCAAACCCCCGACTAACAGACGAGGACCCATTATGAAATAGGTACCTAAATCCCCTTAATTTGTCTTGCAGGACCAGCATGTGCAACCATGGTATATGGATTTAGGTTGCTCCAGGCACATGACTGGTGATAAAAGTTAGTTGTCCTCCTTTATCGAAAAATCTGGAGGTTCTTTTACTTTTGGAGACAACAGCAAGGGGACCATTAAGGAATATGGCACTATCATCGAGGGGAACATATCAATCGCTAAGTTGGCTTATGTTGAAGACTTGAAGCACAATCTACTAAGCATAAGCCAGTTATGCGACAAGGGTCTTGAAGTTCGTTTTCGCAAAGGTTTCTGCATCATCGAAACAAAGCCCAACCAAACCATCATCAAGTCGAAGAGAGCTGAAAATCTCTATCTTCTGGATTTTCAATCCTCTGTAGGTCAAGACACTCTCTGCCTTGTCTCCCATAGGAGTGATGGAAATTGGCTATGACAACAAAAATTCTCACATCTAAACTTTGATGTCCTGAAGAAGTTAGCCAAACAGAAGCTGGTGAAGGGGATTCATGATCTCAACTTCGAAAAAGACCACCTCTGCTCAGCCTGTGAGATGGGGAAGCTAAAACGGGCTTCTCACAGAACCAAGTCAGAAACTTCTTGCTCCAAGCCCTTGGATATGATTCATATCAACCTTTGTGGGCCAATCTCTATACAAAGCCTCTTGGGATAGAAGTATATCCTCGTACTTGTTGATGAATACTTAATATACACATGGGTTCAGTTTGACAAGAAGAAACCAGACGTTCCTGACCTCCTCATCGCGGTGATGAAAAGGCTCCAAGTGCTTCTACAACGCAAACTCATCAAGGTTAGAAGCGACAATGGAACATAATTCAAGAATACCAAAATTGATGAGTATCTCATCAGTGAAGATATCTCTCAGAACTTTTCAGCATCCAGAACTCCACAGCAAAATGGAGTTGTTAAACGAAGCAATAGAACCCTTATGGAAGCCGCAAGGACCATGCTGGCTTCATCTTATCTACCTATCTCTTTCTAGGCTGAAGCAATTTCAACTGCATGCTTCACCCAGAACCGTTCTATCATCAACTAGAGGCACCAAAAGACCCCATATGAACTCATTAACCAACAACGTCCAAATGTCAAATATTTCCATGTCTTTGGGTGCAAATGTTTTGTACTCAATGACAAAAAATATCTTGGCAAGTTCGACAAGAAGGCTGATGAAGGCATATTTCTGGGTTATTCACAAACCGCCAAGGTCTGCAGAGTTTTCATCAGAAGGACAAAGATCGTCATAGAAAGCATCAATGTGTCCTTTGATGATTCATCACCAATGACTTCTGGACACAGCAGTTCAGAACTCGGGCTATCACAAAGAGCCTCTGATTCATCACTTAGTAAACCCAATGAATCAGAGTTGACTCAATTATTTGAAGAAGAAGCAGTCTCTGGACAAGTGCCCAATGAAGAACTTCCTTCCAGAACCGATGAAACTCATGAGATCTCCAATGCTGAAGGTACAACTCTTTCTGAGACTCATGTTACTTTACCATCTACTTCTTCTGTGTCTTCAGAACCAGAGCATCACTCTGGAGATGATCTCTTTGAGGGGAAGCAAGCAGTTCCATCAACCGATGAAGAACTGCATCATGTTGCTCCAGAACCTCAATCTTGCATCAAATGGACAAATAACCATCCTCATCACTAAATTATTGGTGATCCATCATCCGGTGTCAAGACGAGATCCGCAACTGCCAATGAATGACTATTCGCCAACTTTCTAAGTATGATTGAACAAAAGAAGATTTTTGAAGCCCTACAAGATCCAAACTGGATAGACACAATGCAAGAGGAGCTACTCCTATTTGAGCAGAACAAAATATGGTCCCTCATGCCTCTACCCAAAGGGAAAACAGTCATTGGGACCAAATGGGTCTTCAGAAACAAGAAGGATGAATATGGCATTGTAGTAAGGAACAAAGCCAGGCTTGTTGCAAAGGGCTACTGCCAAGAATAAGTGTTGGGTCATTGACCAGCATCTTCCTAAATCAAAAGGTAGCGCTGGCTGCTACGCTATAAGAAAATAAGTTGCACCTTCTCCACTAGCAAATTTCTTTGGCGTAGTGGTAAGCGCTTGGATCCTAACAAGTGGTATCAGAGCAGGTCACGGGTTCGATACCCATGGAGTGCATAATAATGCCAAAGGCATACTGTGCAGTCATTGACTTTTAGCGAAGATCTTATTAGTGCTAGCAGATGCTGGGGGAGATTGTTCGGTCATTGTTGACCAGCATCTTCCTAAATCGAAATGTGGCGCTGGCTGGTATGCTATAAGGAAATAAGTTGTGCCTTCTCCACCAGCAATTTCTTTTGGCGTAGTGGTAAGCGCTTGGATCCTAACAAGAAGGGATTGACTATGATGAACATTTGCTCCCGTTGCTAGGCTTGAAGCTATCAGAATATTCCTCGCCTATTGTGCACACAAAGGTTTCAAGGTCTATCAGATGGACGTCAAGTCTGTCTTCCTCAATGGAAAACTTCAAGAGGAAGTACACGTGCAGCAACCCCCTGGGTTCGAGAATCCCAAGCATCTAGACTATGTTTATTTTCTAAACAAAGCTCTCTATAGTTTGAAGCAAGCACCCAGGGCCTGGTATGATACACTCTCTACCTTTCTCATTGCCAATGGATTCGAAAAAGGTACCATCGACACTCTCTTTTACCACAAACAGCCCAACCTCCACCTCCCTCTGCAACACCCACCATCGATGAAGCCTTTACCTCCTGGGCTGTAGAGGTACGCACTCTCATATCTTCCATCACCATACCTCCACCTACCTCAACCTCCACCTCCACTCCTACACAAAGCGGTCATGCGAGCCAACCTCTGCGCTCTCTCTAAGGCCTTGATCTCAAGCTTCAATGAGATAAGTGCCAAATTTGCTTCCAGAGCCACGGAACCCACCAAGGCTCTCACCAAGAGCCTCGATCACCAGCAACAGCGCAACAACTCCCTCCTCCTGTCGATGAAAGAAACACGAAAGAAAGTGGCGCTAAGGAAGTATCTTGCTTCCTTCAGATCAAAGAAGAAGAGGAGTTGAGCCTTTTGCTCTTTCAGGAGGTCTATGAAGAGGCTGAGGCATGATGACCCAGACCATGATCATGACGACCTAAACCAGGATGATCATGGTCTAGGTCCTCATGAGGGGGAGAACCCGTCCATTGCCTCGATGGACACTACAGCACCTCTACCACCACAAGATCAACAAACAACCAACCAATCCACCAATGAAACTAAAGCGAAGGAACCAGATGCTCAGCCCTCTGATGATGTACATAATGTACATGTTCCCTCTACTAGCACCCAAAACCCACCACCAATAAGCAATGAGTTCTCACCAATTTTGGTGAGTTCTTCATCTTCCTCTGAACAACAACCATCTACCCCACCAGAACCAGCCACTCACTTTACCCCATCACCAACACCACCTCCATCACCCACTCAACCAGAACCAGAACCCACACAACTAGAACCCACCACTTAACTCAAACCATCCACCACTCAAACAGACCCTACACCCACCCAACTAGAAACCTCAAGCCAACCAGAACCTACACTTACCCAAACATAACCACCCATCACCCAACCTACCCATAAGGTGCTCACAGACATACCCTCCTCATCAAAGCAACCTCTAAAAATTGATAGAGTCGAGGAAAAAGTCACCCAGATGGAAACGTTGTGGAGACGTCCACCAGTGCCATGAAGGGAACCTGTTATGATGGAGAATATCCATCAATATCTCTATCACGATCGCGATGAACAGCTAATTCTCAATCCTCCTAACCTATCTCCAGAGTCGATGGATCTACTCAGACACAGATTCATGAGACATACGACATCTCCACCACAAGTCGTCTTCTCAAACGATGGAATCAAGACGGTCCTCGACATCAAGCTACGAACTTTCACGAATAGAGCCATCAAATGCATCGAGTACACTATGGAACGTGCACATGGGATGATCAGCGTCTTCAATGACAATGATCTCATCAATCTCAATCCATGGGACTTGATTGATTTGTACGGCTACACAACTCAACGGCATGAACAAGGGATAAGGTTTGGGATGGCCAATAGAGCGATTATAGAGACGATGGGGACCCTGGTGAAGTTCAGAGCAAAGAATGACTTCCAAATAGCTCTTGAACTAGGCATCAAAAGATTATCCTACATACCTCCAAATGAAGATTTTCCAGGACTACACGAGACGTGCCTTGCTTCAGTCCTAACTCAACCAGAACTCGACTTAGTCTTCAAGAACGAGTATGGAACCAAAAAATTATTCAGACTAAGGCCTTCAAGTATTCAACCGAGACACTTGAATGGTTTTAGAAGGTCATACGAGAAAGACTGGGCAGAGAGAATGTGCCGATAAAGGAGGCACAAGAATTAATTCATGGGATCTCCATAGTCGTTCGTTTTAGAGGACTGATGATGCGCTTTTGGAAGATCTATAATGGAGACCATGATTAATGTAAATATTCTATCTTTTTTACTTCTATATTGTAAGATATCATCCAACTTTTTAACCAATGAATTTTTTTTTGGCAAAAGGATGCTTCTACTGGACTAGTCTATGTTCTTTATAATTCTTTCATGTTTCATAGACTAGTTATTGTTTAATTTTTCATTACTTAGGGGGAGATTGTTAGACCCCATCATTCTTATTATAAAAGTAATGAAAAATATACAAGTGTGGAAGTGTAGAGGGCCGATGGAAGAAAAGCAGGAAGAAATCCTAAGGGTCTAGGCCAACCAGAGATGTGATGAACAATGCATCTCCATCAGCCCTGTGGTCATTGACACTTAGAGTATTCAACATTAGTTCAATCAGAGATATCCTTGCAAGAAGACTCATAAGGACTCATGATTGAACACGTCTCTTAGAAGACAGCTAGAAATGACTTATCGACAGTTAGATTTCTATTTCGCTAAGGAGATTAAGATTATTTCCATAAATCTAGATAGATATCATTTCCTTTAATATCTTATAGATATCTTTTCCTTTAATATCTTATAGATATCTTTTCCTTTAATATCTTATAGATATCTTTTCCCTAGATAGTTTTCTCCTAAAATAGATTACTAGTATAAATAGCTTTTACATTCCTTGTAATCATTGTCGTTCCTTCTCATCAAAGCAATAATAGTGAAATCATTTGAAGCTCAATAATTCTCTTGAATATTCTTAAGCTATTCTTCACTATTATTCATCCACATGATAGATTTAGGTTATTCATAACATTAATCTTAGTGTTATTGAGAGATCTAGGATCAACATAGGCCATGAGTTTTGATGGGATTGGCCTCTCAACAGAGTAACCATCCTTGTGCACAGTAGGCTTGTATGTTTAGAGTACGTTTACCTTGTGCATAAGAAGGTTTGCAACATCTATGTTGTGCTCATCAATGCTAGGTCTTAGGAGAAGACCTAGAAAACATGGGAAGAGCAGAGCTGGCAGATCCTTCCCCTTTGAGACATCAAGGTTCTTCTTGGCAACTGCAGCTTTGAACTCCGTGTAGAGGATCAACGAATAGTCTAGGAACAGATCAAAGAAAATCCCGTACACGATCTACAGAACATTGGTCGAGCACATATCGAGGCTGCCAATTTTTACCTGTCAGCGAACGGGGTACCAATGTGAACAGATTGTTCCACATTGATGGCAGGAACTGTCGTCGGTACTGCGACGAGTACTGAATTTCTTGGTTGTACCCCAACATTTTCAAGAATGCATGCAGTTCATCCTCAAATGGGAGAGGGGCGTACTCATTCAATCCAAGATTCATCTTGGTTGGTATATGAAGGACGCAGGAAAACAGTGACCTGGAGATGCGAATGGAGACGTACTCCTTAGTGGAAGGAACGTAGTATTCACCAACAATCTCACGTTGGGATTCAGTGTTGTTGTAGGATTGCCAGAACTCCTGAATAAAGCATTCTGGGACGACGTCATCGATGTTTGTAAGGGTTGTGTTGAGAAAGTGATGTTGAAGAACATTAACAATAGAATGGAGCTTGGAGTGGAAATTGTCCAAGGCCAGGTAAAGGGCATGGTTTTTGGGTTTTAGAGGAAGCGGAATGATATTTTGGTTTGTCTCCTCAATTGATTTGAGGGTAGTGGTATGTGTTTGGGAGTTATCTGAGGCGAAAGATGACATTGTTGCAGGGTTTTGGCGGAAAAAATGAGGGTTTTAAAATTTAGGGTTTCGTCAAAGAAGTTCTTGATTTTGCATTTTTAGGGCTGATAATGGGTTTAAAGAACTTACTTGTGGTTGAAATCGATTGAATCGAACAGATGGTTGATGATTTTGGAGCTTGATTGTTCGTCAATGGCAGTGAAGTTCTTGAAGACAGTAATGAGAGCAAATATTGAGAGAGATTTTAAAAGCGTAAAGAAAATTGAATTTGGGGATAATCACTCATTTAAATTATGGTTTTCTTATAGGAACTCGAGTGACATCAGTCCCTGAAGCATCAAAAACTGAAGCGGTTATTCACAAGCTTGTAGGGAGAAGCCACGTGGCTTGACAGGCTGTGAATCCCACATCCCTTATTTAAAAAATTAGGGATACAGGCGGTGAGCTTCTGTAAATGACAGCTTATATTTAAAAAAAAAAATAAGACCATACGCCTTCAATTAAAAGATAAGAGGTTTTTCAAAACACTTGGAGAAAAAAAGAACTCATACTCTAGGTCAAAGAAAAGGATAACAACCATCTTGAGACAGATGCTCTGTATATGGGATACAGAGTTGTTGTACAACAGAGTTGTACATTGGTTTAGATATGAAAATAGAGTATGGTTAAGAGAAAAATTACATACCTTAGGAATTCATACAGAGACTCATGGTTGGACTATACAGATCTTCTTTCTTATAAAAGTGAAGTTTTAAAGACAGACGCTCTGTATAGTACATACAAAGGCTTTGTATGGTAGATGATATGGTGCCCCCCTTGAGTTAAGCTAGCGGAGCTTTCTCAACCTTGAACTATGCTTGGATCAGAAAATCATAAGAAGTGTACAAGCATGGTGAACACGGTATAGAGACTCTGTATCAAATATATATAAGCTCTATATGACAAAAGACAAAACAAACACACAAGAGACTCTACATAGAGAATGCAGAAGCTCTGTCTCATGGTCAAAAGAACGGAACCAGGTATCAAACAGAAATATGCTCGAGAAGGATGCAGAGGCTCTGTCTGAGTTTAATGAAGATTGAGCATACCCAACTTGCTAAATAAGAAATTGAACCTCTTTTCATCAAGAGCCTTAGTAAAAATGTCAGCAAGTTGATGATCTGTATTGACAAAGAACATTTCAATCGTACCTTTCTCTACATGGTCTTTGATAAAATGATAACGTACATCGATGTGCTTCATTTTTTAGTGTTGTACTGGATTTGTTGTGATCGCAATCGCGCTTTCAAAGTCACAGAGGATTGGAATTTTGTCGAACTCAATGCCATAGTCTTTGAGTTGAGTCTTCATCCAAATTACTTGAGAACAACAGCTTGATGCGGCTACATACTCTGCTTCCAGAGTTGAAGTAGATACGCAGTTCTGCTTCTTGGATGTCCAGCTGATGAGCTTGTTGCCAAGCAGTTGACAGCTCCCTGAAGTACTCTTTTGGTCAAGTTTGCATCCTGCATGATCAGAGTCTGTATAGCGATAAAATCAAACCCAGAATGCTTAGGATACTAGAGACCCAAAAATTGAGTCTCATTCAGATATCGAAAGATTCTTTTCACAACAGATAGATGAGATTCCTTAGGATTTGCTTGATATCTAGCACAAAGACAAGTAGCAAACATGATATCTGGTCAACTAGCCATGAGATATAGCAGTGATCCAATCATGCCACGGTAAGTCTTGACATCCACCGGTTTTTCAAACGGATTTGCGTCAAACTTAGCCCCTGTTGCGATTGGTGTTTTCATGACTGAAGAGTTATGAAGTTGATACTTATTTAATATGTCACAGACATACTTAGATTGGTTGATAAAGATACCATCTTCCCTTTGTTTTACTTGCATGCCGAGGAAGAATGTTAATTCTCCTATCATGCTCATTTCAAACTCACTCTTTATCAAAGTCTTGACATCCACCGGTTTTTCAAACGGATTTGCGTCAAGCTTAGTCCCCGTTGCGATTGGTGTGTTCTAATGATTGAAGAGTTGTGGAGTTGATACTTCTTTAATATGTTAGAGACATACTTAGCTTGGCAATAAAAATACCAACCTCCCTCTGTTTTACTTGCAAGCCGAGGCTAAATGGTAATTCTCCCATCATGCTCATTTCAAACTCCTTCTTCATCAAGGCAGGGAACTTATCACAGTGCCTCTAGTTTGTTGAACCAAATATACTGTCGTCCAAATAAATCTGGACTAGGAGCATCTCACCTTTATGCCTCTTAATAAACAAAGTGGTGTCGATTTTACCTTTTCAAAACCATTTGATAAAAGAAAAGATGGAAGACGTTCATACCAGGCTCGTGGAGCTTGTTTAAGTTCATACAGAGATTTGTCTAAGAAGTAGACATAATCTAGGTGTGTGGAACTTTCAAACCACGGAGGTTGTTGAACATAGATTTCCTCCTTCAGCTTACCATTTAGAAAGGCTAACTTGACGTCCATTTGATAGACTCGGAATCCCTTATTTGCAAAGAAGGCTAGGAATAAGCATATAGCTTCTAGCCTTGCAACTGGAGCAAAGGTCTCATCATAGTCTATGCCCTATTCTTGGCAATAGCCTTTTGCAATGAGTCTGGCTTTGTTCTTGACTACGATGCCATCTTCATCCTTCTTGTTCCTGAAAACTCACTTACAGCCAATTGCATATTTATCTCTTGGTAAGGGAACAAGAGTCCATACATTGTTTTTTTTTGAACTGTTGGAGCTCTTCTTGCATGGCATCGACCCAACTAGGGTCCTGTAGGGCTTCATGAACTTTCTTAGGCTCTACCATGCTCAGAAAGTTTATGATTAAACATTCATTTGCAGTGCCAGCTCTTGTCTTCACACCATTTGAAGGTTCACCAATGATTTGATGAAGAGGATAATCTTTTTTCCATCTTATTGTTGGAGCTGGAACAGAAGTTGGAGTCATTGGATCATGTTTCTTTGATATGTTTGGCATTTGGCTCATGGAAAGTGATTAAGAATATGCTTGCTCCCCCTCGGATGATGGTAGAGAAGAACCAGGTTCAGAGACAGAGATATTTTTCTCTGGATCTAAAGGACTGGGCTCTGATCTTGGAGGGCTCTAGTTGTGGATTAGCTTGATGACCAGAGGAAGCAGAAGTGTGAGAAGGGCCAGAGATTGATGTACTTGCAGTTTGTGGCTCTTCATGAACACGTGTAGAGTCATCTCTAGGTGCACGTATAGATATGTCCTCATCACCAAAGAATTCTTCAAATAATTGCCTGAGTTCTAATTCCCTTGACTTCAATAGAGAATTGGAAGTCGTCAAGTTAAGATCGAGTCCAGAGCTGAGGTACTCTGGAGTCACGAGCTGTTTATCGTCGAAAGAGACGTTGATGCTTTCCATGATAGTCTTGGTTCGTAGGTTGAAGACTCTATAGGCCTTGGCATGTATAGAGTATTCAAGAAATTTTCCTTCATCGCCCTTCTTATTGAACTTTCCAAGATGATCACGGTCATTTAAGATAAAGCATCTACAACCAAACATGTGCAAAAATTTAACGTTAGGCTTTCTTTGGTTAATGAGTTCATAAGAAGTTTTCATGTGTCTCTTAACCACCGTTGCTCTATTTTGAATAAAGCATGCGATTGAGACAGCTTCTGCCCAAAAATGGGTTGGAAGACCAGAGTCTGCAAACATTGTTCTTGCAGCTTCAACTAATGTACGATTCTTTCTTTCTACTACATTTTGTTGTGGTGTTCTTGCAGCAGAGAAGTTCTGAGATATGCCCTCCTTGTCCAGGTACGCATCAATTTTTGCGTTCTTGAACTCAGTTCCATTATCACTTTTCAGCTTTTGAATTATGCTCTGTAGAAGGACTTGAATCTATGTCATTAGCTTGATCAGCAGTTGTGGGACATCTGACTTCTGCCTTCCAAACTCAATCCAAGTATATCTTGTAAATTCATCAATAAGCACAAGGGTATACTTTTTGCCAGACAGACTCTGCATAGAGATTGGACCACAGAGGTCCACATGAAGCATATGCAGAGGTCTAACACATGACATATATGTCTTTGTCTTGTGGGATGCTCTTTTGAGTTTTCCCGTTTCACAAGCAGGACAAAGATGGTCCTTTTCTAACTTCATTGTTGGTAGTCCGTCAACCAAATTGTTTTTCACAAGCTCTTCTATATTTTGAAAATTCAAGTGAGACAGCTTGTGATGCTAGAGTCATGCCTCTTGTTGATCCTTTCTCTCAATGATTTGATGATGATCCCTTTTCATTTATACGTTGTATTTATGTTTCTGTCTTTTTAGTTCCAGCGACCTTCACTAAGTATGTTCAGTGATCGCTGAAGAACTTGCATTGTAAATCTATCAGAGACAACAATACTTCAAGAAGACAACACTCACACCAAAGAACCTTCAGCAAACATCAAAGACTGAAACTGAAGATTAAAGACTGACGAGTACGTGATCTGAAGCGGTATTCAGTGATTACAAGCATGTCTACATATGTGTGAAAACTGCTCAAGCTTCAGCGAATGATGAAGAGACCTTCAGGTCATTCCAGCATTCAGCGATCAAAGGAAGCTTGCTTAGCACGACTGTTGTTGTCTTGTCCTTATACCCACAAAGGACAAACACCATACCCTTATGAAAGTTGGTAAGGTATGGAGCCAACTAGTCGACTCTATTGTCCACCAACTTTAGGTAAGGATGTCTGCTCATGGATAGTGCTTTTTGTATTATTCACTGTAGCAAAGGACAAGCCTTTCTCTTAAAGCTTGACACGCACTCTAACCCTACCATATTGCATTAAATGTTCATTTAATCAACTAGGTATAAATAGAAGTGTTTCTTCTCCATGCAGAGTGCGCGCAACTCACTCTCTAACCCTAATTCTTACTTCAAGCATTTTCTAGCTTAAGTAAAGGATCTTCTCTACAGTATTTCTTTTCTTGTAGTTGCTAAGACTTAGTGTGTAACTAAAGATTGTTTAGATAGGTTTTTATCACCTTATCTTTCCGCAAACAATCTTGTAAAATCTGTATTAATCTTCTTTATCAATATATATTTTAAATTTGAAAATATTGTGTTTGTATTCATCCCCCCTTCCTCAAACTATTTTACATTCTTGTAGACCCTCAAGGGACCAACAAGTGGTATCAGAGCAGTGTTTTCTCTCTATCTATCTGTTTAGCTGTTTTCTATATTAGTTTATCTCCTTTCTTAGATAACTTTACCGCTTACAAATGGTTTTACAAATTACAAACACACACACACACAAGATAATGGCTCTCTTGCCAAACCTCCCCGGTTTGTCCATGACAACTTTAGTCTCTGAAAGAACTGGATGTCCCTCTTTCGGGAAGGTGTGGATCCTGAAATTCCACATTATATAGAAAATGGACCATATATTCCATTTGCTATTGYTCCGGCTGTTCCAGCAACAGCTACAACTGCCGCGATTCCTGAACGGCAGATTCCAAAGCTTCCACATCAATGGAGCGATGAGGACAAGAAGAAAATAGCTATAGACACGTGTGCTCGGTCTATTATAGCTATGTCTCTTCCTGATGAGGTTTATCACTCAGTGATGAAACTCAAAACTTCTAAATCCATGTGGGACACACTTTGTGTCCAATATGAAGGAACCACTCAAGTTCAACAGACCAGAAAGATCAATCTAGTAAGATAGTATGAAAGCTTTCTCTGTGGAAAGTCTGAGACGCTATCTGAAGTACATCAGAGATTTAACTGCCTTCTTATTGATCTTAGGGTTGTCGGCAGGGAATATTCTAATTCTGAAACTTTAACCAAGTTTCTAGAATGCCTTCCTGAGTCTTGGGACACCTTTTCCATGTGTCTCAAGATGTYRAATGACATGTCCAYTCTTTCTCTTTCTACTTTATACGGGATTCTGCTTAACAATGAGCAATCTCGTCAACTGGAAAGGAATCTTGTAAAAGAATCCAGGGAAATGAAAAGCTCTCCTTTGGCTTTGATCTCTAAAGCTTCTTCAGTTGAAACTTATTTTACCCCGTTTGTTTCTTCTTTTCCTCTCGTTGTTATCACGAAGATAGATTCTTCTATCTCTGAGGACATTCCAGAATCTGATTTAACATATTTTGATGAGTCCCTTGCACTCCTAACTAAGTCATTTAGGAGGTTCTCTAGTAAGAGCAACTTCCGCAGATCTCCTCAGCTGTCCCTCAGGGAAAAGCCAAAATCTGAAATAATAGACAAGGCTTCAGTTGTCTGCTACAACTGTCACCGGCTCGGACACTTTGCAGGTGAATGCAGATCAAAAAAGACTGCGACGCCATCTTCTAAAGCTCCTTCCTCCTTCAGGGCCAAAGATGAGAAGTACTCAAAACTTAAGGAGAAGTACAAGAAGATGAAGAACAACCAGCGAAAGGCTAAAGGCCTTATTGCTGAAGAGCATGACTTGGCTGAGTCATCCGATGAATCATCTTCGGATGAGGAGGATAAAGCCCACGTCTTCTTGATGGCCATAGATGTAGATGAAGGATCTTTAGAAGCGTCTACTTCCTTTGAGCCATCTTTTTCTTCTACTCAGGTATGTTTCCTGAATGAACCCTCTTCTTCGTCTAGTCTTTCTGCACTTGATACGCAGACCGTTGACCTTTACAATGCCCTCAATGGCAAATCGAAAACTGAAATGCTTAACGTTGATCTTCAAGACCAATTGAAGATTTGTCATTCTAAGATCAAAGAACTGACCTCTATCAAGGAAAATCTTAAAGATCAGGTTATTGTAAATCAAGCCATCACTGTTGAACGTGAGAAGGCTATTGCTGACCGTGAGCGAGCAACCGCTGAACTCAAGGCCGAGAAAGCTACCATTGAAGGGTGGTGCAAAGCTTCCATCAAGGCCTCTGAGATCATTAACGATCAGATCCCCACCAAGATAAAGACAGGTCTAGGATTCTTCTATGATCAAGAAGAATGTGTTAAAGACAGGACCATGCTTAAATTTGGTACCTTCCTCTCTTCTATTCCCAAAACTTCTTCCTCTCAAGACAAAGGTAAATCTGGTGTCACAGCATCCCTTCCCAAGAAGTCTAACAAGTCTAATAGATCTAGGTCTATTCCTTCAACTTGTAAAGCTTCTTCCTCTTCAGGGACTAGGAAATCTGAATCCCATCAGAAATCCAAGTCAC
>NW_020200893.1:19487-22116 GCF_001531365.2 Cynara cardunculus var. scolymus
GTCTAGAGAATGTATATATCATCAACATGAATTCTTCCCTCACCGAGAATAGCTGCTTCTTCTCCAAAGCCTCATCAGATATTAACTGGTTATGGCATAAATGGCTATCTCATCTCAACTTCAAGACACTTAGTGAGTTGTCAAGAAATGATCATGTCACTAGTCTTCCTCAACACTCGTTTGCAAAGGAATCTCTTTGCTCAGCATGTGAAAAAGGAAAACACACAAGAGCTAGCTTCAAGTCGAAGCAAATCTCTTCATTGACTGCGCCTCTTCAGCTATTGCATATGGATCTTTTTGGTCTAGTCAACGTGCAATCCCTAGCTGGAAAGAAGTTCACACTTGTCATTGTTGATGAGTATGCCAGAAACACTTGGGTATTCTTTCTCAGATCCAAGGATGAAGCACCTGAAGAAATTATTTCGTTCATCAAAAAGACAGAAGTACTAAACGATGTTAAAGTATGATCTATCAGAAGTGACCATGGTACTGAATTAAAAAACAGTATTATGGATAACTTCTTTGAGGACAAGGGAATCTCTCACAACGTTTTTTAGTGAGAACTCCTCAATAGAATGGGGTCGCTGAAAGACGAAATCGAACAATCATTGAGGTTGCTCGATCAATGCTTAACGAATCCCATCTCCCTACTCAATTCTGGGCCGAAGCTATCAACACCGCTTGTTTTACTCAAAACCGATCGCTTCTCGTGAAAAGATTCAAGAAGACAGCCTATGAACTCTTCCATGGACGAAAGCCTTCCATAAGCTTTCTTCATATATTTAGTTGTACTTGTTACATTCTCAACAACCGAGACCAACTTAGAAATTTCGATACCAAAGCTGATGAAGGAATCTTTCTTGGATATACTTTTGTATCCAAAGCCTTCAGAGTATTCAACAAACGAWGACAAACAATAGAGGAATCTATTCATGTCATCTTTGACGAATCTCAGTCAGCTAATTCAAAATCCATCTTAAATGATGAGGATGAATTAGAAAACTGGATGTTCTCTCACCATGGACAACCTGAAGCTTCTTACAGTGCTCCTCTTAACACTGAATCTCCCAAACCTGAAGACGATCCATTCATTATTCCAATTACAGCTAGTCACTTCACCGCATCTTCTTCAGAAATTGTTGCAGTGCCCATTAGCTGTGTCCCACCTTCTACTTCAAACACTGATCCATCAGTGAATGAAATGCCTTCAGTTTCTGAACCTGTTTATGTTGCTGAATCTAAGGCTCCTTTAGCAATAGTCCCTATTGCTGAAGAAACTAATGTTGAAGCCTCATCTTCTATACCTGAACTTGCCTATTCAGATGAAGCCCCTTTACCAGCTCAGCGATGGACTAAAAGCCATCCAATTCATCAAATTCTTGGTGATCCAGATGCAGGTATCAAGACATGTCGTGGTCTAGGTAATATATGTCTCTTCGTCAACTTTCTTTCTTTAGTTGAACCCAAGAAAATGAATGATGCTATCTCTGACCCTAGTTGGGTTCTTTCTATGCAAGAAGAGCTCATTAAGTTTGATAGGAACAAAGTCTGGTACCTTGTCCCACGTCTATCTGACAAATCAGTGATAGGCTCCAAATGGGTCTATCGCAACGAGTTGGATGAAGATGGTGTGGTAACCTAGAACAAGGCTCGGCTTGTTGCTCAGGGTTATAGACAAGAAGAAGGAATCGACTATGATGAAACCTTCACACCAGTGGCAAGACTCGAAGCAATTCGACTCTTTCTAGCCTTTGATGCCCATAGAGACTTCAAGGTCTTTCAGATGGATGTAAAGAGCGCTTTCCTTAATGGAAAACTTCAAGAGAAAGTTTATGTTAAACAACTTCCAGGGTTTATTGACCCTAAGTATCCAAACCACGTCTATAGGTTGGATAAAGCTCTTTATGGGTTAAAGCAGGCTCCTCGTGCCTGTTATGATACCCTTTCTTCTTTTCTGATCTCTGAGAAATTCTCTCATGGAAAGATTGACCAAACCTTATTTCTTAGAAAAGTTAAAGGTCACATCATTCTCGTCCAAATTTATGTCAATGATATTATTTTTTGTTCCACTAATCCCTCTTTATGTTTTTGTTTCGCTGAACGCATGAAGAAAGAATATCATATGAGCATGATGGGAGAACTAACATTCTTTTTAGGTCTCCAAATTAAACAAATTGATAACGGTATCTTTATCAACCAAAGTAAGTATGTTCAAGACATGCTGAAGAAGTTTGATCTATCCAACAGTTCATCTATGAAGACTCCAATGGCTCCTCCACTCACTCTCAACAAGGATCCAAATGGAAAGCCTGTAAATGTTACTGTTTATAGAGGAATGATCGGTTCCCTGATGTATCTCACAGCTAGCCGACCCGATATCATGTACTCCACTTGCTTATGTCCAAGATATCAAGCTGGACCTAAGGAATCCCATCTGATCGCTGTAAAACGCATATTCAGATATCTTAAGGGAACTCCTAATATGGGTCTTTGGTACCCTAAAGGTTCAGATTTTGACCCTATTGGTTATTCGGATAGTGATTTTGCAGGTTGCAAAATTGATAGGGAAAGCACCACTGGAGGCTGTCAGCTTCTAGGTGGAAAGTTGGTGAGCTGGACAAGCAAAAAG
>NW_020200893.1:23356-43816 GCF_001531365.2 Cynara cardunculus var. scolymus
AAAAACCCTAAATCTTCTTTGAGGATTTTTCAAACGAAGTTTTTACTTGTTCAAAAACTTTTTCTATAATCTTAACCAAAAACTCTTGGTTTATTTCTAACAAACCTGTTTGCTTTACTTCTTATTGATACAAACAGATGGCTGCCAAGAACGTCAACTTCTCCATTGACAAGATCTCCATCAAGGCTAACAACCACATTGCCTTGTTGGAGATACCTTCCTCCAAGGCACATTGCCAAGATGCGGCTAACTTTCTCAAACAGTCACCCTTGGGCTACACACTTAACCATGAGCCCGTCATGGTGAAAGAACTCTTTCAGCAGTTCTCGCTCACTGCTGAAGTTGTCAAAGTCGAAGTCAAGCCTGGACGCAAGGGTAAGCAGATCAACTTCACTTTCACTCGCATGGAAGTGAGTTTTGGTGTTCCCACACTCAAGTTGGCTTTTCGTCTTCCCAAGGGCCCCTTCGACAGTGAACCCTCTACCGCTGAGATCATCGAGCTTCTCGATGCCATTGGCTACCAGTGGCCAATGAAGAACGACTACAACGCCCCTCTGAAGTCCTTGACGAAGATTGAGAAAAACAGGATGTCAGCTATCTGGCAACACCTGTTTTCTCATTTCATCTAGTGCATGGGTGGAAAAAGTAGAGGTCAGGACCAGGCCTCTAGGATCACCTTGATCATATGCGTATATGCGATTCAGCATTGCAATATAAATTATGTTGCAGTCATTTTCAATGACCTGGTGCTCAAGCTGAACAAGCACCAGTGAGAAAAGGTGGTGCCTTACACCAGGTTTCTTTCAATGGTGTTTACCAAGATCTTTAAAGATCTCTACCCCAAAGAAGGAAACCTTCAGGTTTTCAAGCTTGGATCCAGAATTCTGGATCATAAGCTGAGGGACAGTGATGTGGCACTAACTTCTATTGTGTCCATCACTACCTCTTCTCCTCAGGTGGCCACGACAAGGGTAACCCCCCTGCGTCTAGCCAAGCAACCAAAACCCCTTCAAAATGACCCTCTCAACCAACTCTTGGTTCTCCTCAGAGACCCAAGAAGTCCAAAAAGGGGACAACCACGTTTCTAGATGGAGCCTCTCAAAGGCTTCAGTTATTGAAACTAGCCTTATCCCCGAGGCGTCTTCTGCTCACCCTCCCAGCTCTTCAGTGATCTCTCCCATCACTGTCGTATTAGTGGTACCTACCCTCACCGCCTCAGTGACCCAAATCACTGAAGGTGTGAATATCAGCGCCGCCACCGCTGAACACCCACGTCTCTTCACGACCATTTTCTCTTCTCCTTCTTCCTTGGTCTTTACATATGTCGATGATGTATTAGCGATTGTCCTTCCTGATACTAAGACGCGCACCACTGGACCTGAGGTTGCTCCTCTCGATGCTCCTCTACATACAGATGTCTATCATCTCAAGGACATCTTTGCTCACGCCAGTGACAATCCTTTAGATGTCACTGATGGCCCCTCAGGTATTCCATCTTCCTACCCTTTCTTTTCTTCTAACCTTGAGCCTTCATCTCACACTTCTTCTTTTACAGGTCCTTCTTCGATGCATCAGTCTGATGCTTAGGAAGTGGAAGAGGAAGAAAGAGAGAAAGGTGATGGAGGAGATGAAGAGATCGATGATGCCTATGATATGGCATCAGACATCAAACTTCTCCTTCCAGCCGTTGATACCGTCCTCTGCAGGATCAATGAAGTCCACCAAGAGATGCCCCGCCAAGGTGATCTTGATGCGAACTTCCTTGACATCCAGGCGGAGGTTCAATAAGTTCAGAGTCATCTCCATACTCTCCAAGAAGTTGTTCAAGCCAAGACCAATGCCATTGTTGTTCTTTACAGTCGGGCTGATAATGCTCAGGCTATCGCTGATCAGCTGACTGGCCTTCTTCAACAAATCCTGGAAGTTGTCCGTCAACCAGCTCCAGTGATCCCACCTTCTTTCTCTGCCAGTGATCACGCCCAGCTCCATGAGATGCGTAAGGCAACGATAACTCTAGCCAGTGCTATGCAAAGGCTAGACGATATAATGGTTCTCCAGCGTCAGCGCTTGGACGAACTCTTTGGCCAATTCTCTCAAGTCTTAGCTAGAGAGGGGCAGATGAGGTCCAACGCTGGTGAATCATCCGATGTTGTACCTACCCCTTCTCAGGCTGTTGGTCCAGTATCAGTTTTATTTGCATTGAAGCTGAGGCTCTCAGAGCTGAAGCGGTTGCTGTTCCTGTAATCCCGACCACCAAAGCTGCTCCAGCTGAGCATGTCGATGCCATCCCTAAGGATGATGCCCGTATCATCACTGCTGTTGGTGATGATGATGATGAAGATGCAGATGATGATGAACCTACCATTTCAGACCCCGGAAATGATCTAGATGGCGGCGACGACGATGATGATGAAGATGACTTTACCATCAAGTACCAGAAGCCATCAACCGTCACCAAGGGAGTTGCCCTCAGGGATTTCGCATCCCAGGGGGAGCAAAGGCAAGGTGAATCTACTCCATCAGGGAACCAGGACCCCAAGTCGAAAGGCAAGGCGGTTGCTAAAGAAGGAAACTTGAAGGTATTGTTCAATATCCCTCAACAAACTTTTTTTGAAGACTCTACCACTCAGGTAGTGATTACTTCAAAATATCAACTTCATATTCCATCAACAACCTACGGTTGACTGGAGCGGGTACCTGATCAATCTGTCTCTTGTTCTCCTACCGACCAGCAGATGTCTCAGCTGAAGGAGTCACTCGACCTGACTAGAGTGAAAATCCCTCTTCGTACCTCTAGTGGTGGTGAGTTCGACTTCTTGTCTGAAGCTGAAAAACTCGAGGCATTAAAAGCTGAAGAAGAGCTAGAGCTTCAAAAGAAGCAGATGAAGACAGCTTGAAGTTGGCCAAGTCACTAGCTGAAAAATTCCTTCCCAAGAAGGAGTCTAAGAAAACGGTGAACGTTGTCCAAGCCTAGGCTAAACTTCTTTCTATTGCAGAAGTTGAGCATGACAAGAACCTGAAGCTAGCGGAAAAGGACAAGCGATGGAGTGAAGCAAAGCTGAAAAAAAGAGTCAGTCCCTATCCGATTATCAGCGTCAGCATCAGTGGACATTCTAAAGACGGTGGAACGCTGGTCTCAATGCTCATCACCAGGGACAATCTTGATGTTGTTACCGAATACCTTTCCTACCTTGGCCATTATGGATACAACAAATGAATGGAGATCAGACAAGCCATTCAGCAATTCAAGTCGAGACACAAGACACTTATTGAGGACACCATCAGCGAGCTCATCAAAAGGATGTCCAGGTATGTCAAGGTCCCTGACAGGCTATCTCTGAAGAAAGATAGGAAGAAGAAACTCAAGCTATCTAATCCTAATGATGGACCATTCCTAAGGAACGAACATGAAACAAGGTTCTCCTTAGATGAAGTCCTGAAGGATCATCAGAGTATAGACATTTTTATGTTGAATCTTGACTTGCCAGATAAGGATCCCTATACACCCAACTCTGTGCATTTTAAACCTGAGTTAGGAGTTATATTACTTGACTATGAAGGTGAAGTCAGATTTCAGAGAATGTCAGAGCTACATCTATGTCCAATGGATCATCTGGTTTACCTCTTGCTCTGGATAGATGATAGCATGCCTGGAAAATTCGTAGATCTGAAGATACGAAGGGAATTCCTACGTCGAAGAAAACTTGGTGAAAATGTACCTGGTTACATAGATCTAAGAGTTCTACAATAGTTTCTCTTTGTAACAACAATCCACTTTTCCTTGTAACTTCTTGTACTATGTCTACTTTCAATGATTGTACTTATAATCAATAAGCACTAGACATGTACTGTAATACTTGTAATATTTCCTATGTTTAATAAAATGAGTATTCCATGTACTTCACTGAAAAAGATCACTGAAAAAAGTAATAGGGACAAAAGCCTATGAGTTCCAGTGTTACTTTTTGCATTCACTGACAATCTATAAGTCAATGAATAAGCTTTCAGTTTCAGTTTCCATACTTGTAATTTTCTTAGATATAACTTAAGGAAAATTTTCAAGCGGAGACTGGCTAATTGAAAAAGATCCCAAAATAGTAAAAAGGGACATGTACTTTATATGTAACTTTTCCTTACTATTATTTGATAATATAACCTTCTTTATGTTATCTTGTTATCATCAAATAGGGGGAGATTGTTGATTCTCTCTCTCAGTGATTTGATGATAATCCCTTTTCACTTAAGTTGTATTTATGTTTCTGTCTTTTCAGTTCCAGCTACTTTCACTAAGTATGTTCAGTGATCGTTGAAGAACTTGCATTGTAAATCTATCACAGACAACAATACTTCAAGAAGACAACACTCATGCCAAAGAACCTTCAGCAAACGTCGAAGACTGAAACTGAAGATTAGAGACTGGAGAGTACGTGATCTAAAGCGGTATTCAGTGATTACAAGCCTGTCTACATATGTGTGAAGACTGCACAAGCTTCAGCGAATGATGAAGAGACCTTCAGGTCATTCCAGCATTCAGCGATCAAAGGAAGCTTGCTTAGCACGACTGTTGTCGTGTCCTTATAGACACAAAGGACAAACACCATACCCTTATGAAAGTTGGTATGGTATGGAGCCGACTAGTCGACTCTATTGTCCGCTAACTTTAGGTAAGGATGTCTGCTCATGAATAGTGCTTTTTGTACTATTCACTATAACAAAGGACAAGCCTTCCTCTTAAGGCTTGACACGCACTCTAACCCTACCATATTGCATTAAATGTTCATTTAATGCACTGGGTATAAATAAAAGTGTTTCTTCTCCATGCAGAGTGCGTGCAATTCACTCTCTAACCCTAATTCTTACTTCAAGCATTTTCTAGCTTAAGTAAAGGATCTTCTCTACATCATTTCTTTTCTTGTATTTGCTAAGACTAAGTGTGTAACTAAAGATTGTTTAGATAGGTTTTTATCACCTTATCTTTTCGCAAACAATCTTGTAAAATATGTATTGATCTTCTTTATCAATATATATWTTAAATTTGAAAATATTGTGTTTGTATTCATCCCCGCTCCCTTCTACAAACTGTTTTACTATTCTTGTAGACCCTCAAGGGACCAACACCTCTTTACACTTACAAGATATGAGACAGAGTGTCTTTAAATTATCTCGTGGTGAGAAGTTTATAAGGTATAAGTTACCCTTACGTTT
The DNA here is from genome assembly GCF_001531365.2 of Cynara cardunculus var. scolymus. Classification (NCBI taxonomy): domain Eukaryota; kingdom Viridiplantae; phylum Streptophyta; class Magnoliopsida; order Asterales; family Asteraceae; genus Cynara; species Cynara cardunculus. Next base: position 28,562 of record NW_020200893.1, read on the forward strand.
GGCTCTTAGCAACTCCTGGCCTGATTTTGACATAATTGAGCGAGCTTCCTTTTGGAACTTGACATTATAGCTAGAATCACAAAATTCATTTATGCTCAAAAGATTATGTTTAAGCCCAGAGACATAAGCAACTTTAGAGACAGAAACCTTACCTTGGTGAAGATCTCCATAGCCTTTTATTTCTCCTTGCATGTTATCCCCAAAGGGTACTCGCCTTCCAATTTTCTCTCTGTATGAGGAGAGTAGCCTCTTGTTGCCAATCATGTGTCTTGAGCATCCCGAGTCAAGATACCAAATATCCACATGCGGCTTCTGCAAAACAATTTATAGGGATTTAGGTACCCATTTCATGATGGGTACTCGATGATTAGGCTTAGAAGATTTTACATTAGGTTGAGGGAGAAGATCTATCTCAACACCTAATTTGCCAGACATACGGTCTAATTTTCCAGATTTGGCCTTAGGAGTATTCTTTTTCTTCTGGGTCTTCTTGAAATTAATCCTTGATGATCCAGAGAGAATGCAGTTTGGATTAGAAAGGTGCTACTTTAACTTTTGCAGCAGAGAGATACATTCACAATTATAAACACAATTTTGATGACAAAAAGGTTTATTATATTCATAAAACATCTTATTACAATCATTCCTAGCATTGTTAGTTCAAACGAACTTCCTATCTAGTTTTGATTGTTTAGAAATTTTAGATTTAGTCTGCTCTGTCCTTCCTTTCTCCATTCTTACTCCTTTGGCCTTCAGAGGCCTCTCTGAAACAGAGGAATTTAAAACAGACTTAGCAGCGGATTTTTCTTTATGTTCCGGAGTGAACTTATTTGGCTTTAAAGAGTTGGTTTTAGAAACTTTTGATACTTAAATAACAAGTTTAGGTTTTCTTAGCCTTGTTCTCCTTCTCAAGCTCTAGAGAAGATTTAGCTCTTAGCACATGTTCATGAAATCAAGACTTATGGGAATCTTTTTCCTCTGTTCCATTCCTGAAACAGATTTATTGGATATTCCACTTGGAAGTTTAACAACTTCTGGTCCTGGTGCCACTATTTCTGCCTCAACTTGTTCTTCACTCGAGTCCACCTCTGATTCGGAGTCAGAGTCAAGAAAATCCTTGTGTGGATTTTGAGTTGCAGAGGTATCATTGAAAGTTTGAGATTCTCATGAACATGCACTAGTGCCTTCATCCTTCTGTTGCATTGATGAGGAACTTCCAAAAGTATTCGAGGAATTACTCTCAGAATTATTTGTGTGACCTACATAAGGAAAATTTAAGGCCTTAAGCAGATCATGCTCAAAGACTTGTTTCACCATCTTTATGAAATAATTCATTATTTGGATCCAGAGTTTTAACAAAATCATCTTTCAATGAACTCCTGGTTTCATCTGGATCTAGTTTAACTTCATCACCATTTGTTTTAAGATGTTCAGGATTATGAGAGCCAAAACAAAAAATTCCTTCTGTCTTCTGTATGCTTTTTAAATCAATTGGTTGCATACCTTTTGAAGAGTAAGAAATATTTTTAAATTTCAGTTTTTGAGTTATGGCCCCATTTTCAAGTCTACATCTTTTAAAATGTGAGTTTTTAGGCAAAGCTGGAAAATCGGGTTTTTGCTCTGCCCCTAACCTAAACACAGACTCCAGAGTAGATTTTTTCTTCCGGGTGAGGTCTAGGTCTATATAACCTATCCCTGCTCTATCCTGTTGAGAATTTATTTTTTCATACACCTGTTGAGCATCTTGATACTTTTTAATCAAGAGCTCTTTTCTTTGCAAGCTCTGGTATAGGAATTCCCTTTCCTTTTGAAAATAATTTTTCAAGGCTTTAGAATTTAACCTATCACGCTCTTTCTCAAAAAGTTCTTTATCCTTTTTTTGTATGTCCGCTTTTAGTTTGGAGCACTCTAATTTAATACTATTCTCAGTGGAACGTTTTATTTCTAAAAGTTTTTCTTTTTCCACCAAAAGCTCTTGTTTTTCTACAGATAACAACTCTCTTTCTCGTTCAAAGAACTATTTTTCTTTTTCTAAAGATTTTCTTTTTGACTTTTCAACAGAGACTTTTTGCTATAGTTTTAGAAAATCTTGGGTTAAAGCAGAGATACTTTCTTTCCGATCAGAATGAGGATAACCAGAGGTAGAACATACCTGAGAGTCGGAGCCAGATCCAGAATCTTCTGCATCATTCTCAATAGCCATGCCATATAAGTGAGCTTGGTCTTCTTCTTCAGACATGGAGTCAGAGACCCAGTTTTCTTGCTCGGTTGTGAAGCACCTCTGGGATCGATTCTACTTGTACTTTTTTTTGTAGTACAGTTCATCTCTCACCAATGGGTCTTTGCACTTCTTGGAGTAGTGACCCATTTTACCACATCTGAAGCGTCTTACAGCATGCTTCTTCTGCTCTGACTGTTCTTCCTCCTTCTTTTGTAAGGAAGAAGGGTTCCTTCCTTCAAATCCTCTACTTCTTCCTTTGTCACTTTGAGTTCCTCCCTTTTCGAAGACCTTCTTCCCAAATTTTCATTGAAATTCCTTGGTAATTAGAGCCAAAGAATGTGCGAATGCACTTATGTCATCATCCTCAGAGCTTGAAGATTTGTCTTCATCGTCGCTCTCTACAACAAGAGCCTTCTTCCCTCTTCTTTTGTCCTCCTTCGATCTCCGTTCTCTGAGTGATTGACTGGACCTAGTCTCTTTGGAGTCAGAGACTAGAGCCAGAAGTCCACCCAGAGCGACCTTGGCCTTCTGCACCTCTTGCTTCTGCCCTTGCAATGTGCCATACACATCATGAAGACTTCACTATTCCAAGTCTTGATTCGCCTGGAGGGACATGGACAAGTTCCCCCATTCAACATTCAACCTCTTTAAGAAGAGCATATTGTTTCCCTCTTGAGTCCTGATCACATCGCACTTCCTACATTTGTTGATTAGGGTGTTGAAATGGTGATACGACTCATCTGAGAGAGCTTGGAAACTGTTGTACTCATTCAGACATTAAGCACGTTTGTTCTTCTTCATCTTTATCCCTTCTTCAAGTTGGTTTTCCACTTGATCCCACAAATCTTTGGCAGAATCGCAGGCATCAAGAGATTGAAAAATCTCGTTGGGAAGGGCTGTTATAACCCAGATCTGACAATAGAACAATTTAATAAGGAATTCAAGARAAATTTGTAGAAGAAGAAGATGAAATAGAAATCGACGGCGCTTTCTTTATTGAATTAGAAATTACAAACTCTCAAGAACCCTAATCGACTCTCATAAGATGTTTCTCAATCTATGTGTTTACAATGAATTTTCTATTTGCTCTCATACYTTTTTCTCTACCTGAAACACTAYTTATATAGGCAGAAATCCATRATAATCTGAATAAGATTAGCCTTATCCAAAATAGGATTAGCTTTATCCAGGATAGGAAGCATGAAGATAGTCGTCTTGAAGGACCAGAGGATAGACAGACCAGAGAGGCTCTTGTCCTCTAGAGGCTCTGGTCAATACAACCAGAGGCTCTGGTCCTCTTCACAGAGGCTCTGGTGTCTCTTACAGAGGCTCTGGTTCAGATGTCTTCACAGAGGCTCTGGTTCAGATGTCTTCACAGAGGCTCTGGTTCTTCTTCCAGAGGCTCTGGTCGTCCATACTTGGTCGATTTAGCATAGCGGCTGGTCTTCTTCCAGACTTAGACATTTTGGCACAACAGCATCTTCATATGATCCATTCTTAGCCCCGATTGCTTAATAAAACTTTTTGAGATAATTATTAGGATCAATTTGATGCTAACAAGGGCCATGATTAAAAGCCTCTTGGCTTTTTGATCAATCTCCACCCTTCTTTTGTCTTCATCGTCCCAATCTCTGTAGAGCTTGGGAACTCGCCTGGCGGGTACTTCGACCGTGTCACTAACAGCAGGAATTTTAGGGATAAAAGTTGTAAGTACAAAAGGACCATTTAAAATAGACTCGTACAATTCAAGGTCGAGACCTTCATAAAAATTAATCATCCTAATTTTTAATTGGGGATATTCTTCCCAAATGAGAGTAGGAGGTTTTGTGAGGGAAATAGCACTGTACATCGAGTTCCACGATTGATTAGACATTTCTTAGAGAGATTTGAAAATAGTTTGACAAGAAAGTGAGAATAGTCGAGTTTTTGACAGATTTTGAGAATACGAAAAGCAAACATTTTTAAAATAGAATTGATCAAAGATCGGAATGAAATACGTTTTTTTAAACGAGTAACCAAATTAAAAGAATTATCCTTTTGGATATTGATCGACTAATCAATTGATATGATTAACAGGCTCTGATACCAATTGTTGAAACCCAGATTTCTCTTAATTTCAGAAAGCATAGATAAAATGAGTATAAGTGAAATAAAGTTGTGATGTTGCAAAGGGTTAACAATTATTCAAGATCAAATATGAAAGAAAGAACAACTTGAATAAGTCAAAAACTTTTATTAGATCGAAAGAATAAGTAGTTACACTCTCAATCTAATTTGTATTCTCACAAGATATTGCTACAGTCTAATTTGGCATTTTTTGGTCACTTGTAACCTGAGGAGGATGCCTCCTTATATACGACTAAGCTAAACATAATCTTCTAGAATCTTGGCTTGAAACTCTGAGTTCTTTCTGCGGATCCTTATTGTTCACTTTCCTTGAAAAGTGGAGTGGACTAAGTCAAACCGCCTAGATTCTGTTAGAGGTCTTGCGGGAAAGTCTGAACTATGCACGCATTCCCTGGGAGTAGGAGACTCAAAGGCTCTGCATGTACTATGCAGAGGCTCTGTGTCTGGAGTGAAGCTATGCATCAAGCACTTAACCTTTTTTCCGCTTAAGGCTTGATCTTCCATGGAAAAGAGCGCAAGCTCTATATATGAGACATTTGGCTCTTGAGTAAGAGCTCTGTCTCTTGATGTCTTCTGCATAAGAGCTCTTGGTCCAAACTGCTTCAAAAGACTAAGTCCTACAGACTAGAGTAAGAGACTTCTTACTTACAGTTTTACAATATGGGGTCTAACATATAACATTCTTTTTAAAATGATAAAAGAAAAGTACTCAATATTTGTGTTGGAACTGTTTTTTTTGGATGAAACAAAGATGATGTTCCATCATGACGTTTGTGACTTCAGTCTGTCATGATTGGGAATAATCTATAAATTTTGATGGGGAAATAAGGGTGGCATATCAAGGAGAGGTGTGCTTGGGGATAAGGGTGGCATATGAAGGAGAGGTGTACTTTGGGATAAGGTGGCATATCAAGTAGAGGTGTACATTTGGATATAAGGGTAGAATTTGTGTGTGTTATATGATATAACTCTTACTATATATCCTTTAAGATTATGATGGCTTTGAATCCTTATTTCTTTGTGATTTAAAGATTCAGAATCATGGTTCTTGTTGGAAATCGTAGTAAGGATGTTATTGAAGAGAAGATATTTGGCTTTTGGTCAGAGGCTTTGAATAAACCTTGCTTCCGATAAAAAGGTTTAACAGATGTGTTATGTGAAACCTGAAAAGTACTAGCTTGTTTGGGTTAATATGTTATGCATAAAGTCAAGTGATTGGTTGTGGGAATCGGAAAGGTATTGGTAATGTGGATTACATGACTATGTATTTGTTTACATGAAAAGTTGATTTTAAATAAAGTTTTGGTGATTTTCACCATGCAATTACATGGAAAAAGGGGATCTCGCTAGACCTTCCGGTCCAACCCTCATTTTGTATTTTAAATATGTATTTCAGGAACTGCTGACGGTAAGGGGAAGAGGAAAATGTGATATTTACCTATGTGCATATCTTTGTGAAGATTTGTTCATGTTGAACCTAGTTTTGTAGATGAATGATGATCAGTACAAGAATTGTATTTTGGAATTTTTGAACCATGTATTTTGTATGATAATTTCTTGTACTTTGGGACCCAAGTGTTGTAAAACATGTATTTCTTGTGAATGAAGCATATGTTACGTGCAATGTGTGATGTGGGGTGTTACAAATAAACTGGAAGTAGAAAAATCTGAGCTAATGAAACTAGCAGTTACGGAGAATACTTAAAGCAAAAGTTTTTAAAGAATTTGATCTGAGATTGGAATAAAACGTGTTTTAAAAACAAATAACCAACAAAAAAAGATTATCCTTATTGGAAATAGATCGACTAATCAATTGATGTGATTAGCAGGCTCTGATACCAATTGTAGGAACCCAGATTCCTCTTAAGTATCAATAAACATAGTAAAAATCAGAGTGAATTGAAGCAAGAACTATGTAGTTAATGATGGTTAACAGAATTATTCAAGAAAACAATAGGAATGAAAAACAATCTTGAATAAGTCGGATGCTTTATTTAGATTTCGAGTAAAACTGTAAACTCTCAATCTAACAGTATTCTCACAAGAACTCTCTATAATGGAGCGTAGTCTAATTTGGCAATCTAACAGTATTCTCACAAGAACTCTTTATAATGGAGCGTAGTCTAATATGGCAATCTAACAGGTAAAACTAACCTTAGGAGGATGCCTCCTTTTACACGACCATGCTAAACAAAATCTCCTAAATTCTAGGCTTCAAACTCTGACTTCTTGTTCAGCGTCCTTAGCGTTCACGTTCCTTGAAAAGTGGAACGACTTGAGTATACGTGGCAGATTCTGTTAGGAGTCTTGGAGATAAGTCTGAACAATTTGTGTGCAAACCATGGGAGTAGGAGACTCAGAGGCTCTGCATGTATTGTGCAGAGGCTCTATGCCTTAAATGTAGCTCTACATCAAGTACTAAAGATTTTTGACACTTAAGCCTTGATCTTCCTCTGGGTTGAGCACGGGCTCTATATGTGAGACGTTTAGCTCTTTGAATAAGAGTTCTGTCTTTTAGTATCTTCTGCATAAGAGCTCTTGGTCCAGACTGCTTCAAACGACTAAATTCTAAATGACTAGAGTAAGAGGCTTCTTACTTACACTTTTACAAGTGGGGTTCTAACAATCACTATCATCTTTATCAAAAACAGGTGATTCACAAAAATTTCCTTCACAGTAGGAATTGCAAATCTTGTCAACCTCCTTTTGTCAAAATCGTACAAAGATTGAAGGGAGTTTTTCAAAGTATCATTTTTTTTGTAAAACCCAAACTCATTTGAGGATTATAAAAACGAGTATTGTGACATCCCAAGCACCACATTTGCATATAACACATATTTCATTTGAAAGAAATGCAGCTTACACCACATTGGTCCCACTAGTACAAAGATTCTTATATGTACAAAATCTACATTTGAAAATTTCCAAAATAAAATCATGTACTAGCACATGTATAACAACATGTATCTCCAAAATAAGCAATCATCATGCCGATCTTCAAAAGCAGATAACATACAGGGAAATAATTACATTTTTCCTTTCCCTTTAATATCCCTTAACCTCACGGTTCCTGCATTGCACATTTTTGAAACACAAAATGAGGGTTAGACCAGAAGTTCTAGTGAGTAAATCCCTTCTTTGCATATACAAGGTGATGAACACCAAAATCTGATAAAATAACTTTTACACAAAAATATTTGCATTTTAGCAAAATAATGCAGTTCAACAAGATGATCAAAATAAGATCAACAGTTACCTCAACCCAATATTCAATGCACCTTTCTAAAACCTAAAGTTCAAAAATAAAATTCTCAACTTAACGGGCCAAAGCCCCTCTGGCTCAACGGACCATAACCCCTCTGGTTCAATGGAGTAGAACCCTCTGTCTTAACAACCAGAGCCTCTGTATCTAAGTAAATGATGACCAACCAGAGGTCCTCTGGACCAAATAAAAACCTTTGGTCCAAAAGAGCATAACATAATTTAAAAAAACGATTGCACAAGAATCAGAGCTCCTCTGACTCTTAAACTCTATTTATAAATATTTTTAAAGAAAAAAGAAAATTTTAAAGAATAAAACACAGAACTAAGATACAGAACTTTTGTATGAGACATACAGAGCCTTCGATTAGTAAGAATCCCAATGTATTTAATATCCCTTTTACATAACCAGAGGTCCTCTGGTCCTTGCTTAGAGACCAACCAGAGCCCCTCTGTATGTATTGAAATATTGACAAAAAGGTAGGCAATAAATGCCTCTAATGACAAACCATTTTCCCCTTCTCAATAACATCTAAATTGTTATTTCTAATAAGAACAATATCTCTAATTCATCAAATTACAACGAAATGATGATTTAGATTCATTGTATCTAATTAGTGATAATAACAAGAGTTAGAATAATATCTACATATGACAATGCCTCCCTTATTTCATGGTACGCCTCTCCTTGATAGGCAACCCTTATTCTTTCATTAAAGCAGGGTTACTTGCCAAAACAGACATAAGTCACCACGTCTGGAAGTACCCATCACCCAGTTCCAAGCCAAAACAGACAAATGTCACCACGTTTGGGGGAACTATCTCTCAAAATAAGTTTCATACAAAAACAGACTTACGTCACCACGCTTGGTAGAAACATTTCCCAAAATACAGTTTCATACCAAAACAGATTTACATCACCACGCTTGGTAGGAACATTTCTCAAAATACAATTCCAAACCAAAACAGACTTACGTCACCACGCTTGGTAGGAACATTTCCCAAAATACAATTCCATACCAAAACAGACTTACGTCACAACGCTTGGTAGGAACATTCCCCAAAATATAGTTCCATACCAAAACAGACTTACGTCACCATGCTTGGTAGGAACATTTCCCAAAATAAATTATCTTTTCATTTTAAAAGATTAAATATATCCCTTGTCACAATAACAAATTTAACACCCAAAGTAAATGTTATATTGTGAAAACTCCAATAAATTTAACATTTAAAAACCTTGTACGGATAATGTGTATCCGAACAAGCTTATCCGACCAACACATGACCGAACAACTTGGTCGAACTCCCTATCCGGACAACTTCAAATAATAACACATAACCCCTAGTCTGGACAATACTATGTCCGAGCATCCTCAACCAAAAATGAATAAGGACTATTTCGGACATCACTATGTCCGTATACAATTCAATCCGATCACCAAGGTAAACTCAAGTCACACAATTAATCCGAACAACACTATATCCGAAACAAATTCTTGACTTTTCAATCAGGTCAACCCTATGACCGGACTTGCACTAATACGGTCATTGTTATGGCCATAATTTTATCCTAATCCAGTCAACACAGTGACCGGAGATGAACTTAATCCAGTCATTGAATTTTCAAGAACAAAACATAATCCATTATATCAAAATCGTAATCGTATGCAACAAATGTTTGAAAAATACTCACCTTTAAGCAATACTCAGGTTTTGGAGAAGAATGCAAATACGAATCCAATTTCCCAAATTAGGCAAGAATTCCACAAAATTCTCTCTTCTCTCAAATTCTCCAAAAGAGGCAAGAAAACTGCCTCATACCCAAACCACCTTATATGTACCTTTATATAAAAGAAGGCGGTTACACTCCCTTACACATGCATGCATTCTACATACACATCCCATGCATGTAAATAAATTCATGCACACATATGCACATATTATTTCATATACATGCATACACATAATCATACACATCTCATGTATATATTTAGATCATATGTATATGCACCCATATATTAAATCATGCATATATTCTCATGCATGAATATACACATACTCACATATTAAACTCATGTAAGCATGTATCCACGTAATCAATTAATCACATATCCACATAATAAATACCTCGAGTGACAACCAGCATCTGGTTATCACATTATCCATCCCTCAAAAGAATTTCGTCCCATAATTCCTTTAATAAAAAACCCACGGATACTCGGTTCTCATTTCAGACTCCAACTCCCAGGTTGCCTCAGAACCTTTGTGATAATGCCACTGAACTTTTACAAGACTGGTCTCTTTATTCCACAGAACCTTGGTTTTCTGATCAGTTATTGCTTCTGGTGTTTCCACAAAATTCAGTTTACTGTCTAGTCTGATTTCTGGTAGAGGCACTGCCAGACTAGGGTCTGCCAAACACTTTTGTAGATTAGACACGTGGAAAATGTTATGAATTGAACTAAGCTTTTCTGGTAGCTCTAATTGATACACAACCATTCCGACTCGCTTGCAAATTCTAAATGATCCGATGTATCTTGGACTGAGCTTACCTCTCTCACCGAATCTGACTACCCCTTTCCATGGTGAGAATTTCAGCATCACATAATCTCCCACAAAGAAATCAATCGGTTTACGGCGTTTGTCAGCATAATTCTTCTGACGATCTTGAGTTGTTTTAATCTTTTCTCTAATTTGCTCTCAGAAGTGACCTGAGCAATTTCTGGCCCTGTTAACTGTCTTCCACCCACTTCATTCCAACATAACGGCGTTATGCACTTACGGCCATACAGAACTTCATATGGTGCCGCCTGAATGCTGGAGTGATAACTATTGTTGTAGGCAAATTCAATTAACGGCAGATGATTTTCCCTTGATCCTCCAAAATCTATAACACATGCCCTCAACATATCTTCAAAAGTCTAAATTGTTCTTTCACTCTGCCCGTCAGTCTGTAGATGATATGCCTTACTCAACCGAATCTGAGAACCCAAAGCTTTCTGAAAAATCTCCCAATATTTGGATGTAAACCGACTATCCCTGTCTGAGATGATAGACAACGGAACCCCATGTATGGTCCAACTTTCTTAATATAATTTTTTGCTAACCTTTCTAATGGATAATTTTCTTTTATCGGAAGAAAGTGCGCAGATTTCGATAAATGATCCACAATAACCCACTTGGCATCATATCCCTCTGGAGTTCAAGGCAATTTCATAATGAAATCCATCGTGATATGATCCTATTTCCACACAGGAATTTCCAAAGATTGCAAATTCCCATATGGCCTTTGATGTTCAGCTTTTACTTGTAGACACGTCAAGCATCGTTCCACATACCTTGCTATGTCTTTCTTCAGTCCAGGCCATCAACAAAAAGGTTTTAAGTTTTTATACATTTTATTGGTGCCAGGATGAATAGAATACCCGGATTTATGACTTTCGTTCAAGATAATTTTTCGAGTATTTCTATAGCACGGTACCCATATCCTACCTTGAAACCACAAAAGCTCCTTGTCATTCTTTTACAAGGTATAAATCAATTTACCCATCTGTTCATTTCTGATGTTATCTTCTTTGATAGCTTCCCCCTGACACTTTGCAATCTCACCGTGAAGATCTGGCAACAGATTAATTCTCATAACCACAGCCTTGATCGTACCACTCTTCTCTTTTCTACTCAATGTATCTGCTACCACATTTGCTTTTCCCGGATGGTAAAGGATTTCACAATCATAATCATTTACCAATTTGATCTATCGTCGTTGCCGTATGTTTAGCTCCTTTTGATTGAATAAATGTTGGAGACTTTTATGATCTGTGAAGATCTGACACTTAGTCCCCAACAAATAGTGCCTCCAAATCTTCAGATCAAAAACTACGACTACAATTTCCATGTCATGTGTTGGATATTGTTTCTCATGATCTTCCAGCTGCTTGGATGCATAAGCAATTACTTTCCCCCTCTGCATCAGAACGCAACCCAAATGCAACTTCGAAGCGTCACTGTAGATCATGAAATCTTATGATCCTTCCAGCAAAGACAAAACTGGAGCGCTGCACAGACGATCTTTCAATAATTGAAAAGCCTTTTGTTGATCTTCTTCCCACTGAAACTTAATGCTTTTCCGAGTCAACTTCGTCAATGGCACTGCAATCTTTGAGAAATCCTGAATGAATTTCCAGTAGTATCCTGCTAACCCCAGGAAACTACGAACTTTCAAAAGAGTTCTTGGTTCATCCCATTTTTCTACAGCTTCAATCTTAGCAGGATTAACCTTCATTGCTGCTTCAGATATAACGTGACCCAGAAATGGAACCCAGAACTCACATTTGGACAATTTGGCGTGCATCTTTTCTTTCATAAGAAGTTCAAGGATCAGATGAAGATGCTCAGCATGCTCTTTCTTAGACTTGGAGTATATAAGAATATCATCGACAAATACAATAACAAATTTATCGAGATATTCATTAAATACTTGGTTCATCAAGTGCATGAAAGCTGCAGGAGCATTGGTTAGGCCAAAAGGCATAACCAAAAAACTCATGATGTCCATACCGAGTTCGGAAAGCAGTCTTGGCAACATTCTCTTCTCTTACTTTCAACTGATGATATCCCGACTGCAAATCAATTTTTGTAAAGTAACTGGCTCCCAGCAGTTGATCAAATAGATCATCAATACTTGGTAGAAGATACTTATTCTTAACTATCAGTTTGTTCAATTCATGATAGTCAATGCACATCCGCATTGATCCATCCTTCTTTTTAACGAACAGAACCGGAGCACCCCAAGGTGAGGTACTTGGTCTGATGAAACCCTTGTCAAAAAGATCCTTTAACTAAGTAACCAACTCTTTCAGCTCTGACGACGCTAGGCGGCATGGTGCTCTTGCCACTGGCACTGCCCTAGGTACCAGATCTATCCTGAACTCAATAGATCTGTCTGGCAGAAGACTAGTCAAATCTTCCGGGAAAACATCCAAATAATCACATACAACTGGAATCAATTCTTGTTTACTCTTTTTCTTTCTTGAATCTACCATATAAGCCAGATAACTCTGACATCCCTTCTGAACACATTTTTGAGCTTTCAAAACCGATAACAAGTTAGTATGGTGATTCTGCTGATCACCATAAATAACAATCGGTCCTTTCCCCGGTTGATCAATACTGATCATTTTCTTGTTGCACAAAATACTAGCCCGATTTTCTGCTAACCGATCCATTCCCACTACAACGTTGAACTCTTTCATCGGCATAGGAAAAAGTCGGATCGGAAACCCACACCCCTCAACATCAATTACGCTATTATTGAACATATATACAACAAATTCTTGACTATTAGAGTATCAACTACTAATATATTGTCAAGTGGCACAGAAGTCATGCATGCAATTTTAGCAAATAAGGGTGATACGAATGAAAAGTTCTCACCCGAATCAAATAGCACCTTAGCAAACATGGAATTGACAAGAAAGGTACATGTTACCACATCTGGTGTTGTTTCAGCCTCATTCTTTGTCATTTGGAATGATCGACCCCAGCCCCCACTCTGACCCCCTCTTGGTGCACTAGGCCTTCCACAGTTACTTGGAGCATTTCCTCCCATTGTCAAACGAGGAGCCCTTTACTGTGGACAATTTGGCTGAATATGGTCAGGTAAGTTGCAATGAAAACACCTTTTGGGTGTAGCGCAATCCCTTGACAGATGTCTTGCCTCAGCACATCGATAACATATTTTAGGTTTAGATATACAATTTCCCTGGTGCACTTGCTGACACCGCAGACAAGCTCTAACAGGTGGCGGATGAGAAGGGCGATTGTCTGACTTTATGAACTTGGGTTTTCGAAAACTAGCTGAAGACCCTTCCCATTTTTGTTTCTCCACAACTTTCTCCTCACCCTGTCGATTTTTGTTTCTTTCCGTAACCTTAGTAGCATTTATAGCTAGGGAGAAGGTAGCAGGGTCCACTGCAATCACCAATTCCCGAATAGAAGGTTTCAGACCCCAAATGTATCTTTCCACCTTTCAAGACTCTGAAGAGAGAAATAGTGTTATGCAAAACGGGAATACTCGATAAACTTCTCAGTATAATCCCGTACAGACCTATTTCCCTGCTCCAATTTAAGGAAATCCTCTTCCATCTACCTTATTGCAATCTTAGGGCAGAATTGTGTGCTAAATCTGGTTACAAATTCTTCCCAAGGCATTGTTTGCAAAATATTTGGTTGTGCAGATGACTCCACATTCCACCAATATAAAGCATTAGATTTCAGCATAGACACTGCAAATCTAACTTTATCCTTTTCAGAACACCTACTGGTGTTAAATACCTATTCAATTTCTTTTATCCAGCACATTGCCTTTACTAGATCTCTCTCTCCCAAAAACATTGGAGGTTTGCATGTCAGGAATATTTTTATGTCGCCTCCCCTGTTATTACTATCTGCTGAAAGACCTGGAGGATTAATTCCAACTTGTTTAGTTTCTACTCTGGCCGGCAATCCCATAATGGATACCAGAGTCTCTCTCAATTTACCCATCTCCTCTGCCAGAACATCCCTTGTTATAAATTCTGATTGAGGCCTCTGCTCCTGATTAACATTTTCAGAATTAGATTCCCCCTGATCAGGACGAACCTCAGTCTGACTCCTTCCTTGCATCTGATTTCTTCCCCGGCCTCTACCCCTAGTTCTTCCCCTGCCTCGGCTTCCGGAGACATCAGTTGGAGGATTAACAAGAGATTCTTCCTTCTCTTTAGAATTAGGGTGGGCGATCCTCTCAGATCTTCGTGATCGACTAGCCATCTGTAGATATTTTAGTATTAAATATCACGTATTCACATTCTCAAATATAATAAGGTATCCGAGTATAGGTATGTACCTGTAAATTCACAATTACATTGGTCATTTGTAATTCGAATTCACCTTACATACTGCCCTCTTTAACCTATTATATTTTATTCCTAGTGATACTATTTATGTTCGGGACCCTTGATATGCAAATGACAGTTTAAGTCTAGGCATCATGCTTTGAATACCTAAATCCCTTTAACTCCGGCTCTGATACCACTCTGTGACACCACAAAACACCACATTTGCATATAACACATATTTCATTTCAAATAAATACAGTTTACACCACATTGGTCCCACTAGTACAAGGATTCTTATATGTACAAAATCTACATTTGAAAATTTCTAAAATAAAATCTTGTACTAAGACATGTATAACAACATGTATCTTCAAAATAAGCAATCATCATGTTGATCTTCAAAAGCAGATAACATACAGGGAATAATTACATTTTCCCTTTCTTCTTAATATCCCTTGACCCCACGGTTCCTACATTGCACATTTCTGAAACACAAAATGAGGGTTTGACCAGAAGGTCTAGTGAGTAAATACCTTCTTTGCATATGCAAGGTGATGAACACCAAAGTCTTAATCTGGAAGTACCCATCACCTAGTTCCAAGCCAGAACAAACAAATGTCACTACGTCTGGGGGAACTACCTTTTAAAATAAGTTTCATACCAAAACAGACTTAGGTCATCATGCTTGGTAGAAACATTTCCCAAAATACAGTTCCATACCAAAACAGACTTACGTCACTATGCTTGGTAGGAACATTTCCCAAAATA
>NW_020200893.1:43853-49056 GCF_001531365.2 Cynara cardunculus var. scolymus
AACATTTCCCAAAATACAGTTCCATATCAAAACAGATTTACGTCACCATGCTTGGTAGGAACATTTCCCAAAATACAGTTCCATATCAAAACAGACTTACGTCACCATGCTTGGTAGGAACATTTTCCAAAATACAGTTCCATACCAAAATAGACTTATGTCACCACGCTTAGTAGAAACATTATCTTTTCATTTTAAAAGATATAAAATATCTCTTTTCACAATAACAAATTTAACACCCAAAGTAATTGTTAAATTGTGAAAACTCCTAATAAATTCAACATTTAAAAACCTTGTATGGATAATGTGTATTCGGACAAGCTTATCCGGCCAACACATGACCGGACAACTTGGCCGGACTCCCTATCCGGACAACTTCAAATAATAACACATAACCCCCAGTCCGGACATTACTATGTCCAAGCACCCTCAACCAAAAATGTATAAGGGCTATTCCGGACATCACTATGTCCGGATACAATTCAATTCGGTCACCAAGATGAACAACATACTCAAGTCACACTATTAATCCGGACAATACTATATCCGATACAAATTCTTCACTTTTCAATCCGGTCAACCCTATGACCAGACTTGCACTAATACGGTCATTGTTATGGCCAGACTTTATCCTAATTCGGTCAACACAGTGACCACCACCGGAGATGAACTTAATCCAGTCATTGAATTTTCAAGAACAAAGCATAATCTAGTATATCAAAATCATAATCGTATGTAACAAATGTTTTGAAAAATACTCACCTTTAAGCAAAACTTAGATTTTGGTGAAGAATGCAAATACGAATCCAACTTTCCAAATTAGGCAAGAATTCTACAAAATGCTCTCTTCTCTCAAATTCTCCAAAAGAGGTAAGAAAACTGTTTCATACCCTAGACCACCTTATATACCTTTCTATAAAAGAAGGCGGTTACATTCCCTTACACATGCATGCATTCTACATACACATCCCATGCATGTAAATAAAATCATGCACACACATGCACATATTATTTTATATTCATGCATACACATAATCATTCACATCTCATGTATATATTTAGATCATATGTATATGCACCCATATATTAAATCATGCATTATATTCCCATGCATGAAAATACACATACTCACATATTAAACTCATGTAGGCATGTATCCACGTAATCAATTAATCACATATCCATATAATAAATATCTCCTGTGATAACCAAGATCCGGTTATCACAAGTATCTTTTGGGTTCTTTGTCAAAATTTTCAGCGTTTGCTCAGATTGACCTCTTTTGTAGTTAATATCTTCCAATTGTTTAATTTTGTCATAAAGCTTCAACCTTTCACCAAAAATAATGTCAATTGAATATTATCACGCTCACATTCAACGTTACTCAATTTCTTTCTTAGCAACAAAAATTCATTTTCAAGTTTAGTCTTTTCAGATTTCAGAATTTCTTTTTCTACTCTTAGACCCTCACTCAAGCATTTAAAATCGCAACTCTCTTCTCTAAATTTAAGCATTAAATTTCTTTCACCTTTTAATCTATCTTTCAAAATTTTAAACTCAATATTCATATTTTCAATTTTCTTCATAAGTTTAGGGTTTAAAGAATTTACCTCATTCTCGTTTTTCAGATGATGAGCCTTCGGCTTCAGTTCTTGCCATTAAGCACACATGTTTACTGAGTAAAATGAGCAACTTTATCATCTAACTAGTCAATCAGCCACCTTTCCTCTTCAGATACCAAAGCCTTGTCGCCAGATTAGCCTTCTTGATATAGTAATTTGAATCTTTAAACTTCTTGAACCGGCAATCTTTGATGTAGTGACCATGCTTTCCATAATTAAAGCATCTGCTCACTTCAGATTAAGCATCCTTCTGGTCTCTGGCTTTCCCAAACTTATGAGGCCTTACCTCCTTTCCCTTACTCTTCTCAAACTTCACAAACTTCTTCTTTTTTCCGAACCTCTTCTGAAACTTTTGTGTCAGCAAAGGAAGTTTCTTTGAGAACTCCCTAATGTCATCATTTGAGTCAATAGAGGAATCTTTAGTTGATTCACTCTCAGTCTGTTCAGATAACTCTGTCTTCAGAGACTTGGTGCTCTTTCCTTCAGATTTACCCTTTTCTTTCTTTCCTGACAGAAGAGCTAAGGAGTCAGCCACCTTCTTCTTTTTAGTCATTAACTCTCTCACAGTTTCCACTTGCTCGTATAGGATACTGTACATATCATGAATTTCTTCTTCAGACATATTCTTGTTCATTTGTAGATTAACTGCAAGAGAGTTCCACTCCGACCTCAAATTCTTCAAAAAGTTGTAGTTTATCTTAGACATGATTTCTGAATACCATTCCTCCTCAGGTCATTTAGCATTACATTGAATCTGTTGTAGGATTCAGTAATGGTTTCACTTTCACAAGTTCTGAATCCTTCATAAGCACTAATGCACTGATTCATCCGTGTCTGAATAGACTTTTCACTTCCTAACATCTGCTTCTCCAACTCATCCCACAGCTCTTTTGCTAAGCCTCTGCTGTCAACACGGTTAAGAAGTTCATTTGGAATGGCCATTAACACATAAGTCAAAGCTTTCTTGTCAATGAGGACCCTCTCTTTCTTAGTTTCAGTGTAATACTGTGGATTTTTCTTAATCTTAGAAGCAGGCACAACAATACCATTAGCGGTAGTCTGCTCAGGTAGATCCATATAACTAATGAGAGGTCCATTCTTTATCGATTCCTTCAGCTTTTCATTCTTATTGTCAAGGAAATGAACCATCCGAACTTTCCATTGTATGTATTATCCAACAACAAGAACTGGAGGCTTAGAGTCAGATCCGATACTCAACATATCCTTTTACTTTTTTAGACTTGAATAGATAATCTTTTTTAGAAATAACTAGGACTGGATTGAAATTTTCAAAAATAATAACCCCCTCCTGCGACTTAGAACAGGGTCCTGCTACCCGTTTAGCGGGGTGGGGTGAAGGGGCAACGCCCTTGCGGGGTCTGATGCCTCGAGAATTTTTTTTACTTAATAAAATTGAAGTACCCCACTTTCCTTAGAAAAACACTCAGCAAAGATTCTTTGACATCAAAAAATGATTATCGAACAAAAGAATAAGACTATCCGGACATCAAGTTGAGAGATATCCGGATAAGAGTAAAGTGCTATCCGGACAAGGGAATAAGCACTATTCAGACAAGAATGTTATCGGACAATAAAGGAAAAGTACTATCCGGACAACAAACAATCTAATCTTCACCAGTCAACAAGTATTAAGGTCTATCTGGTCGATCAAAGGAACACCTCTCCGGACAAGGATATGTCTGATGAGATAGGTATCCGGACAATGAAGTGTCCGATGAGATCACTTGAACAAATTTTGAAACAAGAAAATCAACATCTCCAGACACAATAAGGAGGTCTCCAGACAGTTCTTTGACCGATGACAATGCTTATGCAGACAAGACAATAAAAAGGTCTCCGGACAAAGCTTATATGGTGAGCAAAATTACAAGCAAATAATACTAATCTAGTCAAAACTCAACCGATGAACAAATCAAAATTGTCAAAGTCTCAAGAAATGACCGATGACAATAACTCTTTCAAGAGCAAATTCAATGTTCGATGAGAAAGACTCTTATCGGATGAAGAACATTCAATGACCGACGACCAAAGTTCGTTAACTCTAGAACTCAAAAATGGCTCAAAATGATCGAAAAAAACTGCAATTTGATGCAATTAACCAATACAGATCAATTCGCAATACTTGCGGAAACAAATTGATTACAACAATTGTAACAAAAACAGATAAAAATAGCTTAATTTGAACAAAAATTTCCAAGAACAGTAGCTAAAACTTTCGAACACAAAAATTCACAATTCAGCAATAAATCGAAATCGAAATCCAATCCTGTCAATCAGATTAAGCTCTGATACCAATTGTAATCCCATATTCAAGTCTTTAACAATCAATTCATAATAAGAATCAAGAACAATAAGATGAATAGAATATGTCGGCCAACTTGATTATGTAAAAGCTTAAGTACAAATGTTCTTGATCACTAATGTCTCTCAATCTCAATTTAACTCTCAATTATGATTAACAACCAACTAACAAAACTAACACCAGACAATTTATACCAGTACTAAAACAAGAAACTAAACTAACTTTCTATAAAAGGATACTATAATACAAATCATTATAAAACAGTTTAAGCACAGAGACTTGAATACAATATTTTTGTTCCAACAAAAAGAGTACTCTAAAAATTTGAAGGTTATAACATACTCACCCGATAAAATAAGTGATCAAAGAATCGGTTATCCAATTAACGTTTGGTAAACAATCCTCAAACTTTAAAAATCTCCGACATTATAATACTGGTGGATGACTCATAGTTAATAACATCTAGTCACGAACATTCAATTTCTTGAATCTTCTAATATATAATTTAGAGTAAATTAAGTTTTTTGTTCTCATAGTTCATTAAAAATTACGATTTTCATCCCTATGGTTTGTAATTTATAGTTGTTTTCTTCCTTATGATTTACAATTTTTTGTTGTTTCGATCTCTATGATTTTCAGTTCTTAATTGTTTTGGTCTCTAGTACTTGAGTAAGAATTAGTTCAAGAACGAAAATGGCAATAAATTACAAACTATATGGACGAGAATCGTAATTTCAAAACCACGGAGGAAATAAATCATAATTTACTTTATAAATTATACTTTTTATTAAAATAAAGAAAAGTTCAGAAAAACTCAAAATTATCTATTTTAAATTATTAGTCATAAACTTCTTTTTGAATGAAAAATCATTTGAACTTTCTTATTATAAATGCTTAAGTCCCTAACTTTTTTGAATAAAAAAACCAACCTTTTAGAAATTAGTTGACATAAAAAACTACATGTAACCAACTAGGAAAGTTTAAAAAAAAAAAAAACTTAAAATAGTTTTACTGTTCTCAAACACTACGTTATTCAAACCTTTAGCACCAAACGCCATCACTCTTCCTCGCCATCCCTTAATCGTCTCCTCTCTATCATCGTCGTTGGCCCCTGCCATTGATCTTACTCTCTTTTATCATTATTTTTGTTTCTCGATTCACCCTCTTTATATATATATATATATGTGTGTGTGTGTGTGTGTGTGTGTGTGTGTATACTCTACTAAATTGTTGTAAAAGAGGGAGAGAAAGACAAAAA
>NW_020200893.1:49131-56390 GCF_001531365.2 Cynara cardunculus var. scolymus
GGGGGGGGGTTGGTTACCGATGACATGGGCTAACGACAACGATGGGTGGTATGGAGAACGAAACAACAGTGAAACAACAATGAAACAACAAGGGGTTGCAACGGGGAGCGATGTCACTGGGTGCGAGGGGTTTCAATGGCGTAGGGTCTGAGAATAATAAAATTGATTTATGTTGTTTTTCTCCTTAAAACATTTTAGCCCATTTTTTTTTGTAAGGGTGTCCGGGCCAACGCCCGACTAATCCTCGGCAATTTTGGAGGCTAAACATGGCCCCACTTAAATGTCGCCAACACTCCCCTCCTAGGGCTCGAACTTGGGTTCATGACTATGTCATGCCCAAGCCTTTACTACTAGGCTGGAAGGTCTTTGACTTTAGCCCATTATTGGTAGATATTTTGGGTTAAAATAATCTAGGTAACCAATATTTAAAAGTTTAATGATTTATTTATTTAAAAAAATATATAGGAACTTGATAATTGAAAATGAGAAACTTCAATAATTTTTTTCTTTCAAAACAATATAGAAACTTAATCATTTAAAATAAAAAATTTATTAGAATTTTCTAAAGTTGCCATTATCAAAACTTGATATAGTTGTTATTTAATGTAATGATTCTTTTTCTCCATCGTTGTTACCATATTTCCTATTTTATACTCATTTACTAATTAAACCAATTTTCAGCCTACAAAAATGTAAAATGAAGTGAATTAAAATCCTAGTTTTTAACAAAAAGAAGATTTAATTAAACTATAATCTATCATGTGAATCCACGTAATCAGTTTCACAATACGATCCTTCACATCATCTAATTTTACAAAAATAGTATGTTTCACAAAATAGAAACTATCAAAGTCTATTATATTGATTGAGTAAAAAAATATTTTATTATAATAAAGGACGGTTTACCTAAACATTTACCCAGTAAGTGTTTAACAGTAAAATTCAACTCTTTAGTCTATCAAAACGACATCTTATACAACAATTTACCGGATAAGCGTTAACTGTGGTAAGAGTCGTCATCATTACTTACCGGGTAAGATTCTCGATCATTGTCTTCGCTCTTACTAGATAATATCATTGGTTCTTGTCATACTCATCCGTTAAATAAATGTGACTTGGTAAACCTTACCCGAGTAAGAATTTTGTAAACGACCCCTAATTGTTGTATTTTGAATAAGTTTGTTGATAAAAATATTAATACTGGTCCTCCAACCAGAGATGACCAAATTGTATCCTCTCCGGCATGCGACTGAGTACAAGTTTTACAAAATTTCAAAGTCTGGTCCAAGACCATTTATAGGATCGGGATCTATTATTTATAGGACCGATTTTTCAAAAAGACTTATTTTTTTATAAATTATAGTAAAGATCTTTTTTACAAGATTTAAGAAAAATTTAAGATCAATGTTCAATTTCAAAAATCATAACTATAAAAACGCGTATAGACAAAGGATCAATGATAAAAGTTAAAATAAAAAGTGTAAGAAGAAATCTGATTACTTTTAATGTCACCTTCATTTCATGAATCACATTTGAATTGATCTATATATCTCATTGCTGTTGATATTCAATTAAAATTGAAATAAAAATAACATTATCGAAACCCAACCGACAAGTCCATAACTGCCCGTTTGGGCTTCTCCTTTCCTTTCGACCCAACAAACAGCAGCCCACATTGCTGCTAATATATTCCTTTTTGATTTGACCCATTTGCTGGTTATTCTTCTTCACAAAGCAGCAACCATATCGGCCATTGACAAACGACGAAGCTTTGAGATTTACAGGTTTTGATTCGATTATCTTTTCTACTTTCGGTTCCTAAAATTACCTTAAACTAATTCTATTACTTTCTGCTTCTTGCATTTCTTAATTTTCTTATGTTGACCATCCCCTAATCGTTAAAATTTTCGTTTGTTAATGTCGATTTACGACTCAAATTTGGCAAAGAGAAAAAAATCAGGGTTAAGTGTAATGGTTTTAGGTTATTTTAGTGTATGTAAATGTATTTGTGTTAGTTTTATGTGCATCCGTCTTATTGTGGCATTGTATGTGTAATTTGTTAGATATACTACAATGTTAACTTGGTGTTATATTTGCATTTTTGTTTTGTAAAGCATTTTGTTCATTACATTTGAGTGTATATCATATTTTATTTAATTCATAATTTAAATTCTTTGTTGACGATCTCTACAGAAATCTTGGTAATTCTCGCTTCCCCGCCTAATTTTCTTTGGTTTTCGACCTGATACTACATTCAGAATCCTGCAAGTTGGTTCAAAAGTATGATTTCTTCAAAGTATGCATTTGGTTGTCATGCTCATGTTGTGAATCAAATCTTGGCTGCAATCATCCAAAACCGTCCATTTGACTCGCATCTTGCTAATTCATCCTCGTTAAGCCATCAGTTTTCAAACCAACCATGGGCAACCAAACTGATCACTGAGGTCCTAAGATCCATACCGAGATACTTCTTCCAATCCACAAGATCCATTGGCTGTCAAAGTGGCTCCAGACGCCGAGCTCCTCTCAAACAAAGAAACCTTCATGAGGAATCAATTAAAATTCACAAAGGCGTGATTATTCTTGGCCCAGGTGCTTACAGAGACCCACAAAAAGTAAGGTTAGGATTGGACAAAGCTCTTGAGTTTTATTACTGGGTTGAGTCTGAATTTGGGTTCGATCATAATGAAAGGACTTGTAGAGAGATGGGTATTGTTTTGGCTAAAGGAAATAGATTGGAAGTTCTTTGGAACTTTCTAAAGCATATGACAAGAAGAAGTAGTGGTGGGCTAGTTACAACCGAGACCATGACCTGTTTGATAAAAGTTCTAGGAGAAGAGGGGCTGGTAAATGAAGCATTGGCTGCGTTCTACAGGATGAAGCAATTTCACTGTAGACCGGATGTTTACTCATATAATACAGTAATTTCTGCGTTATGCAAAGTTGGCAACTTTAAAAAAGCTAAGTTTTTGTTCGAGCAAATGGAGTTGCCGGGATTTAGGTGCCCACCTGATACTTTTACTTATACAATTTTGATTAGTTCTTATTGTAAACATAGCCTACAGACTGGGTGTAGGAAGGCCATCAGGAGGAGAATGTGGGAAGCTAACCACTTATTTCGGATCATGTTGTTTAAGGGTTTTATGCCAGATGTTGTAACATATAATTGTTTGATTGATGGCTGTTGCAAGACTTACAGAATTGAGAGGGCTCTAGAATTGTTTGATGATATGGTTGAACGGGGTTGCTTCCCTAATCGTGTTACCTATAATTCATTCATAAGATACTATTGTTCGACTAACGAGATTGATAAGGCTATTAAGATGTTGCGAAGGATGCAAGAATTAAATCACGGATTACCCACTACGAGTTCCTATACCCCTATTATCCATGCCTTTTGTGAGGCGGGGAAGGCATTAGAGGCATGGGATATTCTTGTTGAATTGGTTGATAAAGGGTCAATACCGAGAGAATATACTTATAAGTTAGTCCATGGAATGCTAAAATCAGTAGGGAAAAGGGATTTATTAGATGATGAACTTTGTGAGAAAATTGAGGAGGGTATCAAGAATAGATATAAGCAAGTAATGAAAGTGAAACCCATTATGTATGTGAAACCTCAATTTACTATGGGTGATCATAACTGTGATTTGGAGTAACAGGAAGTTCTCTTAAAGCCTGTTTGTTAGCAACTTAATGAGCTTAATGGGACTAATAGCTTATTCGGTCAGTTATACATGACTGTATGGTAGTGGCTTAATGATATAGAAAGTGGTTTATTCCGTAAGCTTCTAGGAGGAGCTTTATGCAGAAAGCCAAGTTTTTTCCATATCCTCTCCCAATTGAAAAACACATTCCTTTCATCTATGAAAAGACCCCAAAGAAATCTATACAGACAGATTAATCCACACAGACATCTTGATCCATATAGGACCTAATGGAAAACCAACTAAGCAGTATTGCTGTTTTGAAGTATCACTTGCATCTGAATGAACTATGACAAAGCGTGTCCCTGTTGCTATCAGAGCAAAATATGCTGTTTGTTTTGTATGCCAAGGTATGTTATTACATATTTATTACTTCTATCTCAATGCTCAATTTCTGCTGATGAGCCTTAAACCTCTACTGCTGGATGTCAAGTACAACTCTTTAATTTGAAATAAGAACATTAATTTACCATCTTGTTACATGGAACATTTTTTGACTCATTTTAACATAATGTGAAGAAAATATGATGTTTATTTGACATAAGAACTTTAATTTACCATCTTTTTACATGGAACACTAGAAACTTTTTGGCTCGTTTTAACTGAATGTGTAGAAAATTGGATGTTTTTATGTTTACACCTACGGGTGAACATGGTACGGTACCATGGTTTTTCGCTATACCGTATACCAACCAATTTGCAAATACTTATACCGTATACCAACCAATAATACTTAGTACTAACTTAATTAGCACCAACTTTTTTCGGTTGGTATGGTCTTGTACCAACATCGCAAAAGTTAAAGTTACACATCTATACTATCTTATAATGCAACACTTTCAGTTTTCTTGAATTTTTATGAGGTACTGTTTATCTTCAAAGCTACGCAACCTACAACACACCTTCCCCCTTTAACTACTCACCCGCACCTTTCCTCCAAAACCGGGTTTCACTTCCCATGCCCCTCAATAAGTCTCGGCTATGAATATTCAAGCCCTATGACTAGCTTACAAGAACAAGGAATCTAAGGTCGGGTGCGGTATGAAACCCTAGAACCAAACTCCAAACCCCTATCTATGTCTCAATAGGGAGTCCTTGGTTTCAACCTAAAATAAAAATCTAACCCCCAGAGTTTCTTCACACAAATTTTTTGTTTGGTTTTTCTTTTCATCATTGATATTTAAGGCAACGAATGGGGTAGTTATCTAGTAGTTCCTCATTTGCAACGGACTTGGGATGAAACCTCTCGACCCAAATATAAAATATTCTTCTCAATGAGAAGATAAAGATGAGAGATTAACCAAAATTGACGATTTGATTCGGGAATCGGCCATGGGATCATCCTAACGTCATAGTTGGTACAGACAACTCTTTAAAGAACAAAGATGCCGAGTCAATTTCAAGTTCTTCGGGTTTAAGGTAAGTCTCTTTTTCACATTTTGAAGGAATTAGTTTAGATTCATATATATAAAGGGTTTTGTTCACGTGAGACTAGTCTGTTTTCGTGAGACCCGTGAAACCACTTTTTTACACTTGAAATTTCACAGAAAAACGCTGTGAAGGTAACCTTCACAGTATTTTTGCTGTGAAGGTTCGGCTTTTTTTTACCTTCACTGCATTTTGCTGTGAAGTTTCAAGTGTAAAAAAGTGGTCTCACGGGTCTCACGAAAACAGACTAGTCTTATGTGATCCCAAGTCTCTCTCTCTCTCTCTCTCTCTCTCTCTATATATATATATAACCTTCACACTTCACAGTGTTTTTGCTGTGCAGATTTGGCTTCTTTTTACCTTCACAACATTTTGTTGTGAAGTTTCAAGTGTAAAAATCGTGTCTCACATGTCTCAGGAAAACAAATTTGTCTCACGTGAACCCAACCCTATATATATACATGTATATATAGTCCCCTCATTTGCAATGCACTTCGGGGAGCCATGGTTGATACTCAGCCGATGTTGATCTCCAAGGAGATTCTTTTTATTTATTTATTTATTAACCTGGATATCCAACCCGCTATGCGAGCCGACTAATCCCAGGGCAACCACCTGCAAACTTTGCAGATAGCCCGGAGTCACCGCATTTGAACCTCCGTGGCCACAAGAGGATTTTTATTTCTCATTGGATTTGAACCTAGGACCTCCAGGTGCTTTTGACCTTTGGAGCCAAGTTCAAACCAATCAGACACCACCCTTGGACCCAAGTCCAAGGAGATTCCAAACAGGTATAACTCGACTTCTTCAAAAAATGCAAGTGTTCTTGAATTAACGATGTGTGCCCCACTTCAGTGATCAATCTTCATGCAAAGCTCCATTATCATGGCAGATCTAAGATATTACTTGTAAGAACATCAAGAACACATATATGAATATTAAGAGAAAAGGTCAACACAAGATTTATTAGTCAAACCTCTATTACGTATCTTGAATATTACAATAAGCTCTCTTACACTACAATTACAAAGACAAACTCCTATTTATATGGTCAAACTACTAAACATAGTCAAAGTCAAACCTGTCTAAGAAAAGTCAAACACGATGACTTTTACAATTATAGACAATATTTAACTTTCAAGACGAATACAATTTAATACTGATTTTCAGTCCTAACATTCTCCACCTTTGTATTCAGACTTGAAAGAAATTCTGCACTTTAAGTCCTGTTTGAACTTTGAATCTTTAAGCACAATATGTCATCTTCAAAAGAAATCTTCAACTTGAAATCATTAAGCAATCAACTGTTGAGAAAGATCTTCCAGCATTCTCCCCCTCGAATGTAGAACTGCAGTGATCTTCTCTTTTGACAATCTAGAACAGTGATTGTCAGAAACAATGTATAAGATTTGATCTTCAAAGGATCTTCAGAATTAATCTTCAGTAAACTATTATAAAGATGATCTTCACATTCAATATCTCTCAGTTGTTGTAGCACATGAAAAATCTTTCTGTAATCATCTTCAGTCGCGCTTCTTTTGAGTCTTTTGCCACTTTCGAAGTTACTCCCCCTTGATCTTTGCATCAAATCCCCTTTAACAATGTTCGGAAATGAATATTTCATTCATTATTACATATACTCCCCCTTATGATGAAATGAGAATCATTCCATCATACATAAGATGAATGAAATTTTCCATGTAAGCCGTCAAWTCAAGAAACTGTAAGTAGATCTTTGCAAATCCACTTATTTAATCTTTTCAGATTAAGGGAATGGGAAGATAACATCCAATTTCAACATATGAAATTGTTTACAATCTTATAAAAAGATTGGCCTGTGAGTATAACAGATATACTCAGTACAACGGATGTACTGTATATATGAGAMTTTTTGATGTTCATCTCACCAGGTCTTCCATTCAATCATTGATAGCTAAAAAATAGCATATTTATGAATGTTTTGGCAAATTAACATATAAAATGTTAAATTTGTGTAGTGTAAAAAAAATAAAGCAACTTATGCTTCTGTTTAGGCTCAAAAAGATAAATCGTGTGGACTACACAAATTTATCAGACTCAATATGTGATCAAAAAGACTTGAAGGGGGGACATATATCCTTCTGA
>NW_020200893.1:56849-58229 GCF_001531365.2 Cynara cardunculus var. scolymus
TATTTCTGATAAGCACTCAGTCCCTCCTAAAATTTAGCGTTATGCACATTTGATCAAAATGGTTGATCAAAATATTATTTCTTTAAAGCACAATGATCAGATAAAAGTTGATCAAAAAATTTGGCTTTAAGCACAATTAACAAAAGAACGAAGCGACAATGATTCGATTATTCGGTATGTATGAGAGAAATGAATGAAGATCTGTAAGAACAAGTTTACAGATTCTGTTATTCAAAAAAAAAATGAATGTATATGAATCAATTTAAAAAAAATATCAGAAAACAAAATTTGAATACAAACGAGTGTATTATTACCGAAAAAGATTTTCATATAAGAGACGTGATAATAACATTTTGAAGAATAGCTGAAACAGGTATTGGAGTTATGTACGACGAGAAATTACGCAAGTAAAATCTCAAGAAATACGTGTTCAGAGAATGTACTCGTTTCAGAAAACAGTTCCATATTCAAAAATTCTAGAGAACTCCCCCTAGAAAGTAGATTTAAGTAATGAATCAGTTAAGCTCAAAAAAAATATTTTAAGCACGAGTTCTAAACTGAGTGTTTAGAAACCACACTTGGTAAAGCACGGGTCCTGAACTGAAATATTCAGAAGCCTCGTTTGGAATAAATTACAACTCCCCCTGCATTGGTGTATCACTGAAATAATATTCTGATCAGCACAAAATGGACACACCTGCAAAACCAGATTAAGTAGATTTTGGTACCCAAACGAACTTGGGTCCTATTTTGTTAGTATCTGGTTGAGGTATGTTGTAATTACCAAACCATTTATTTCTATAAGATATTTTCTTTTTAGCACTATGAACAGGATGATCAGGAATAAAATATGAACCGTACCAGWAATTTTGATCATACCTGTTCTTACCTTTCCAGTTGTTCTGATWRHTGTTATCTCCWTGCCACMTGTTGAACCTTTTGTTATTGACAAAATTATTGGTTCTGCATGTTGAGCACATAATCCTTCTATTGCTAAGATTGATTAAATCATTAGTGGACTTCACAAGGCAAGGAAGATTGTTAGTAACAACAGGTGTATGAGATAAAACAAATTCAGATTTATTAACCCAAATGCTTTTAATCTTTGAAGAATAATTGGGTGATCCAATGACATACCCTTGATAGTCCTGATTAGAACGAGAATAGTTCTTAGAAACATTAGATTTAGGACTACTTGAATAACTGTTCGAATATGAACAATTATAAAAGCTGGTTTTACATCGAGAAGGAGAACCAGTTGAGCTTTGAGCACACGAAAAGTCTTTGACTTTTTGTAAAAGCTGGTCTCGTTCCAGTAACTAAATCATATTTCTTTTTCAGTTCAGTTCTCATGTTCTGACTTTTTGTAAAAGCTGGTCT
>NW_020200893.1:59229-73651 GCF_001531365.2 Cynara cardunculus var. scolymus
TATTAGTCTTAATCCTTGTTTGTATCTCTTTTTCACATTCTATTCTGACATCATCCAAGGATTTTTTAAGTTTATTAATCTGAGACTTGGATTCATTCTCAACTCTTTCTAACTTTTCTTTATGCTCCTGATTTAAAATTTTAATACATTTCTCATTAGCATAATTCTGAATTTTATAATTCACAATACTCTTTTCTAGCTCAGCAATCTTCTCTTTCAACTCCTTTATGATATCTGCCATTAAAAAAAAATTATCAGTTAAAGGATCTATGCGATGAAATCAGATAAAAGATCAGAAACAATTTAAGCTCAAAAAGAATTGAAAAACACTAAAAACAGATAAACGAAATGATCCAAAAAGTAAAATCTAAACAAAAACTAAACTTCAAAGACTAAAGACACAGCAAGTCCAATATTATGGCCTTCCTTTCTTTTCTGCCTTCAACCCTTCTTTTCTGAAACCACAAGCAAGTCAATTGCTGCTAATTCTGATGATCGTGTGAAATTTGTTGACAAGATTGAACAGTTGATGAACAGTCCTTTCACACACGCTTTACCAGGCTGCAGTTAGATGAAATTCCAACTCTGCAGATGATTTATACAGCTATATACAACTCTTGTGTTATGACAGCAAGCTAAACCACTCAGACTGTTTTAAAAAAATTCAAGACTGCAAACTAAACTGATCAAGATGCTGACACTTAATAGTTCAAACAGTTAATATTTGTATGAAACTACCAGCTTAAGATGAAGCTGAAACCCAGTTTAATCAGCAAGTGATTTACAATCCCTTGGAAGATGAAACTCAAAACAGAGAACAAGTAATTCAACAAGGCTGCTGTGAGTGATAAACCATATCCAATATGATGTAGACCTCTTTGAACCTGTTTCAATGAACTGTCTTCACACCAATATCCACCTTCAAACAAATAGCAACAACACTCTAAACAGGCTTTAAGCAGTCTCCTTCTTTGTCCCACTTGGGCTGCTGTTCCAAATTCTCAATATAACAGCAACTCAAACTTGACCAGAGACATCAAGATACTTAAAACCAGCACCAGAACTGTTAAGTTGTACACTAGTTTATCCTCACCACCAGCAGCTTGAAAACATGAACCTTGTACCTTCTGCTTCCTATCATGCCATCTTGCTGCTGTTTTTAATCCCAGAAAGCAAAGTCAATACTGCACACAGCAAACAGCAAGAACAAAATTAAACAAAAATGAATTACAGCTTGCAGCAGTAGCAAAAATAGATTCCTTAAAGCAATATGAACCAAATTCAGCAACCGAGTACGCTCAAAACCTTGTACCTTTCTCTTTGTCCTACCCAATGTTAAAACAAATGATACCTTACTGCACAAACTTTTAAAGCAATATACAGACCAGCCCAGATATCTTTAATTGGCAGGGAGTTTCCACATAGATTTTACCTGCTGTTCCCGATAGCTTCAATTAGTAAAAGTAAAAAGTCTTTACCTGTTGTACGTTGCTAAACTTCTCAAGACGGAACAGCAAATCGATAACCAACTCACTACACAGTCTTCAAAAACAGACAACTCACAACTCAAACTAATTCACACAAAGCATAGCTATAACTTGCTCAAAGTTTAACCCTCTCAAGGAGTGATTTAAACAACTAAAAAAATTGATTAAATCAATCAAGATGTTGTTATAGCACACTCAAGATACTAAGCTCTAAACCGCTCAACCTATGTAATTAAATCACACAGTCCAGTCCGTTCAAGTCTGATCAACACTGGTTCCTTATACAGTCAAAATCGCTCAAGCTATGATGCTCATTCGCTCACTTCATGAGGCTCAGAATCTGCTACTACAAGTACACTCAACATCCGCTCAAGACAGCTTCTTGATGATGGAATTAACCCTGAATTTTAAACAACTCTTCAAGTGTCCTGTAATTCAAGAACAGAAACCAATCAATTCAAAGATTAAACAAAAGAATTTGATTTTGCTACTATACACAAAAACAGATGATTAGAAGGTTATTCTCTTCTTTCAAGACCAATCTTCACTCTTGGAACTCAAACCCTTTCTTTGCTTCTGGTCGAACTCTTCAACCTACTTCACACATCCAGAATCTCAAAAACAAACAACCTGTAAAACACCCCAGATATCACAGCAAAAAAAATCTAAAACAGATGAAATTGAAACTGGAAATCTGAGATTAAAAGCAAAATCAAACAGATTGATCTTTCAATTTGAGCCAAGAACACTGATTAATCTGTCTCTGTGTATCTTGTGACAAAAACAACAAAATATTACTTATCTATTACTTATCCGGACACTTATCCGGTCAAGTGTAAACTCTAAATCGGTCAATCAATCGCTCACCCACTTGGTTTAAATGAAAATCAAAGTCTCCGTACTCTTATCCGCTCACTGCAATACCTTTAATTGCTCAAGCTTTCTGCGATTTAGATATCCGGTCACTAATCCGGTCAAGAGGTGATCGGTTTAGGTATAAACTGCTCAAAGATCAACCCTAAACCTGAGATTGATGGACTTACCTGTGATTTGTGCGAATCCGCTGAAATGGTGTGCGGTTTAGCTTAAACTGCTCAAGGCTTCTATTACACCGCTCAAGTATCCCGGTCAAGCTATGTGCGGTTTAAACTTTGAGACTAGAATCCGATTGATGCGATGAATCAACCGGTGAACAATCCGGTCAAGGCTTCTGCGGAGAACTTCTTATCTGCTTAAGCTTTGTATGAATCCGTCGATTTAGAAACAAGATGAACAAGGAAGCTGAGTTTTGATCGGTTTAATCCTGTTGGGCCAGACTAAACCGGATGGGCCTTTTGAAGATGGACCAATTGAACGGTTTAACAAAAAGATAAGAGAACTAAAAAGAATTAAAATCAGATCAAAAACTATCAGAAACACAAAAACATAAAAGATTTAAAAAAAATGGATCAAAAACACTGGTTTTAAAAAAATTCAAGAACACGAAAAGATTTTAAAAACACAAAATCCGATCAAAACTTGAAAAAGAATGATCAGATCAAGAAATCGCGTGAATAACAAAGATTCACAACTCTAAAACGCACACTTTGATCATGATCTTAACACGAAAACACAAAAATTTTAAACATAATCGGATCAAACTCTAAAGAACACGAAGAAAAAAAATAAGAACACAAAAAAAATCAGTTAAAAATATTCAAAAACGATGATTTCTTATCTGATTTCTTGCATAATCCAGCTTTGATACCAATTGTGTGTCCCACTTCAGTGATCAATCTTCATGCAAAGCTCCATTATCATGGCAGATCTAAGATATTACTTGTAAGAACATCAAGAACACATATATGAATATTRAGAGAAAAGGTCAACACAAGATTTATTAGTCAAACCTCTATTACGTATCTTGAATATTACAATAAGCTCTCTTACACTACAATTACAAAGACAAACTCCTATTTATATGGTCAAACTACTAAACATAGTCAAAGTCAAACACGATGACTTTTACAATTATAGACAATATTTAACTTTCAAGACGAATACAATTTAATACTGATTTTCAGTCCTAACAAACGATATTGTTGCGATAGATGTGGTTCTGAATTTGTACTTTTTAGGGCCGGTTTTGATTTAGGGATTGTTCTAATTCTTGAGTAGTTTTACAGTTTCGGCCGCAGTATTAGATGTTGTTATGTTTCACTTGCAGGAACTTTAAGTAATACCAAACAAGGCAACAGGATAAAACAAGTGTATCAATCTAGTTTGCAAGGTAAAAATGTCATTTGAATGTTTTACTTCTTTGTTTGTTTTGACTTTTTGATGCTATCCGGTTACAATTAACTAAATCTTGGTGTTCATGGTTGTGCTAGTAGGTTCCATTTGATGGTGAAGTCTTAATGGTTTTTTCATGCTGGCTGCAGCTAAGGCTTTAGGTTTGTTTCTGCAAGTTCTCTTTGACTGGACATAGAAGATAACTCTTAAGAGGAGAGCCAAGACTTTGAATTCTTTGCACGTGGAAGTACACTCCTGCATGGTATGTGCTATGACTGATATCAAGTGCAGTGGTAACTGATTGGTATCTGTTTGCAATATTAAGATGGGTTTTATTTGAGCAAGTTCCTTTGACATTGTTTCACTTCTAGTTGTTATGTTTTCCAGTTTCTTGCTTTTTATTTGGAGGTTGAGAAACACTGGAAGGTATCTTTACTCTTATACTATATTATAAAGGAGCACCTTTAGTTATCTTGAACCTTGAAAGTTCAAAAGGTATAAATAATTATGCATAATCTACAAATTTTAAAGCTGGCTTCCACTCTAACTGAATTCTCTACAATGATGTTCAAACCCCCACTTCCCACACCCTGAAATCTCTACGATATATTCAACCCCACATCCCGTGCCCCAATATTCATACGCCCTTCCAAACGATTTTCAATATGGGTAAATCTTCTACTGCAAAATCGTGAATATCTGGTGCACGGAGGAATTCTGACTTCTCTACATCAATCAACACTTAAAAACCAAAATGTGAAAGGACCAATCATAAGGTTTAAAGATTCTGCCACTTCGGGCAGTTGTGAAGGAGGATTTGTTTTTGCCGATGAGGTTATATCCGCATCGGAGTTTCCAATGAATCCTCTGTCCAAGTATGATCTTTTTTTTCTTTTCTTTTTTGGGGGAGATAATGCTTGAGCGTTTGAAACTATGCTTCTATGTTATGTTATCAGCTACCGTGTCTGTAGGTAAAATTAGAACCAAAATGTGTTAGAAAATCATTAAACCACAGTTACTAAATATGTGGTTTTTGTTCTTAGCATAAAAATTGCCCCTTTTGTTAGACACAGTTGTCATTTTAAAAGGAGGATACAACATTTGATTTGATGGTTTATTTCACAAACTGAAATACATAATAAACTTTGAAAATGACTTGAGGTTTTGAAAGTGTATGAGTGATGATGTTGAAATTTGTTTCCTGATTTGTGAAACTGATGGAGTTTGTTCTGTCGAAAGAAATTGTAAATATCGGAGGTCCAAACAGCAGAGGTATGACATATGGTGATAGGTTTAATCTTTTAATTTATTGGTATCAACATGAATTGTTTGTGTGTGATCAAGGACTTGATCTTCTAAGGATGAAATGCTTTCAAGGAACTAATTGTTGTTGAATATATTGGTGTTAAGCTTGATAATTTTTGTGTAGTTCAGACAGGGATGTAAGTTATGTTTGATTTATAAATATCTATACTATGTTATAAAGTTCTAAAAACAAATTATAATGCATACGGCATTTGCCTTTTTCAAAATAATAATGCATTGGTACAACTTCACAGAGCCTTCATAAAAATCACACTACCCTGTTTATCCATATGGTTAACCTGAAATATCTTCAAAGCCTACTAACTCGGCATGATGAGAAGATAAACTTTCTTCAACGTCCTTGTTCGGTTTCATTGATCTTTTGTTTTTCTCTACATCTACAATCAACAACAATGGTTATTTCTGTCCCTGCCTTAATCACTCCATGTTCTCTGATTCTAGTTTTACCAATCATCAGGTCTTTGACAAACATGTGGAACAAATAAAGTTCGATCATGGGTATACGTCTGCAGTGATTAATGTTGGTAAACTCTCCATGCATTTTGGATTATACCCAACATTTGAGAGATAACTTATCATGAAATTTGTTGTTTCCAATTATTTAGTTACCTGAGAACAGCAAAGGGCGTTCTGTCAAGTTGTCACTTCTTGGTGGTTTGGCGTTGCTGAATCCTTTCCTTCAGTTGACAAAGGTAAATGTTGCACACTAATGGTCTGTTTTCATTATTATTATTGTCTTACTTTTCAACAAAGGTGCTTATAAACTCTCTTCTGGGCACAACAGGAAGTGATGTTACATCCATGCGACTGGTGCCGTGTAAACTCTCTTCTGGGCACAACGTTCTTCAATGTGCTCATTACTTAAAGATTCCTCGTTACTCCAAGGTAGAATAACCAATTTTGAGTGCAAACCATCATTTAAGAACTTACTTCCTCTCTTAGAAAAAACAGAAAAACAATCCATCCAGACTGTGAAAACGATTTTGGCTTGATGTTTCTGCGTTTTTCGTTTAGGATTACAATGCTAAAAACGGTATACTATTCTTAATGTTGCTCCTGGTTTTAGATCTATTGATTATTTGAAAGATCAATGAAGATGTTTTCTGCATGTATCCTATCCTTATGTTTGTGCAGAATATTATGTACAAACAATTTAGATGTTCTAGCATTTTCTATTATTTTTAGTGACCTTTTATTAGTCTTGTAAATCAAAAATTACCAATTATGTTTTGAAAGCACATCAAAAATTACCAATTATGTTTACGTATCAGGTGCTGAAAACACATCAAAAATCATCAATTATGTTTTACTAGGTATTTTTTTCAAAGTACAATACTGTAATAAAAAAATTATTGAAATTACATTATTGTAATAAGAAAAAAAAGTATAATACTGTAATAATAAGGAAATTTATAAAAATAGGTTGTTATTTTATGTATTTAGTAAAACCTAAAATAACCTAGTGTTCTCAAAAAGTAATAACCATCACTTGGAAATAAATAAAAGCTTCTTCCATATATTCTCTTTTGTTCTTGAGTTTGTTCTGAAATTTATTCTTATGTTTAAGTTCATATTTTTCATACTTTTTTTATCAATCCTAATCTCTTAGTCTTACCTAGTCTCTCAGTCTTGGGAATTTTACTTTGGCATCAGAGCTAGCCCTTGCCCTTTGTGAATCTTTACTTGTCTTCACCTTCTATATGATTGATTATTATGCTCTGTTAATGTCGTCTATGTATGGATCTCTCACATCGTAAAACCATCCTATAGAGAAGAGATTAAAGATATAAGCCACGGATTATGCTGATTGACACTTCCTTGTTTCCATCTTCTTTGTTAATTGAGTTCGTAAGTCAATGTAGAGAGAAGTCGCAGCCAGTCTCAACAACATGATAGAATAAGTAGTGTCAAACCAAGTCATGAATCCAGACCCTAGCTTATCACACGTTCTTCTTCTAGTTTTAGACAGTCTTTTACCTCTAAAATAGACCAATTATACGAAATTTCTTATGTCCCAGATGATTCCAGAATACCTATCACTAGTATGCCTTTAGTTAATCCTTATAATGTATTTTCTAAGCCCAATATTTTTTTTTTAAAAGTTCAAAAAGTTGATAGGATCCACCTCTCACGAGCAAGTTAAAGAGTTTGTCCAAGCTTCTAAATTTGACTCCCACCAACTCCTAACTACCACATCAGAACACTTAGTGACACTATCCGTTCGAACAGACCTTCCCCGACACTGCATGGCTCAAGGATACATACATATCCACTTTGGGGCTATCAGACTGGCCGTTACCTCCCATGGTAGGAAAGGTCTCCCTGTATTTTCACGTATTGTTCTAGTAGATACAAGGTTTGTAGAGTACCAACATGCTTGCATAGGTGCAATCCAAACTTCTTTAAATGCTGGGACTATCTTTGTCACTTTCTATCCACATTTCAACATGCCACTCAATGATTCTTCTTTACTTACGACGCTTAAAGCCCATATCCAGATTGGTGGTACTCCCCAAGTAAACACCTTCCAGGTAACATTCCATTACCAGATGGCGTACCAAGTACATAATAGTACATAATCATTCTCTAGACATAATGGTAACAAATCAAGAACATGCTAGAGATGTGTTATTTATAGATGTCAATTCACGTGCAACACCCACGTGTACTTACGTCCCCAGACAGTTGTCCGAAGAGGGGTTACTCAAACTACTCCTAGAAAAATGGATAACTAACTACTAGTAGATCCACCAAGCGCCAGTACAAACTACCACGACCCCAAACTTCATTCGACATGAAAACAGACTTGTATAACTCAAATTCTCTTCCCAACAAAAACCCAACATATTCCCTACTATCCACATGGTTGAGCTCGTTCAACCATCAAAACTAATAAAATATTGCTGGTATGATGTCTGCTATTGTCAAGAGTGCATAGATGAAACATACCGAGTTGAGTATGATGAGGACATTCCAAAAAAGAAGGGGTCTCAACACAAGCTAAAAAAAGATATGAACCAGGAGATTCTACTGTAGGACCTCTTGGTGAACCATCAGGAAAGTTCGACTATTATGTTTTTTTATGGCGATTCTCCAATTACAATCCGCGAGACTTGTCATAACCCACTCCTTAATGATCCTCAGAAGCGAGCCCTGAAAGAATGTTGTGTCATTACCCAATAGCAGCATCATCTGAATATTAAGCTGAGTTCCCCCACTAAGCCCTTTTGAAAATACTCAACAACGAACCAATCATGAGTGGAAGATAAAATCACCCATAACCATAAGCGCTACATGGATCTCTGATTTTGTCACTGCTGCTGAAGCCACCCTCAACTGACAAAGTGAAAATGTTGTCTCTTAGAATCAAGTTCTAAGAACCATCCTAGCTCCACAAACGAAGTCTATGAAAACACAAGAAACCCTCACTAAAAGAGTTCAATCTCTTGAGAGAATGATCAACGAGATCAAAATCAAGATGCAAGAGCTTCATAATGAACTACTCTAATTAGTTCGTGATATTCCTCCTTCCCGACCATCGACTACTCTTGCCCAAAAGGAAACAGAAATGAAGTTTCTTCAAAAACCAACTTGTTGATCTTAAAAGACAACACAAACAACAAAGGATATCAACATTCATTGATGATTCATGGAGATTACCCTCCACACCATTTGTCAAAACATCTTTTAACCCACAACCAATACCTCCACCACCACCTCGACAAAGATCTCCATCTCTATCGTTATGGTCATCGGAAAAACAAAAACTGAAGGCCAAAGCCTCCCGATTCTCCGAAGGATCATCTCAAGATCCAAGAAGGATAGTGGAAGCCGCGACCACAAAGACTATGCCTGATGATACTTCAATGACGGTCTCCTCGAAGCCCCCAAATGTTTTCCCGATAGATCAACCAAACCCCATTTCTTCATTCCTTAAATCATTAGCCCGATGTCAAAAAGACCCAGAAGTTGCCCCAATTATCAACCATGCATCACATGAAGAAGATGCCTTTGATTCCACTAAAGCCTTTGAACATCTGTTCATGATGGAACCAAAATCCATTGTACGAAAGATTCAGATAGTGATTATGGCCCAGAAGATGCCGCCTCTAGGACAACACCACCCAGAAGAGACAAGACTCAGAAAGGTGACTCCAAACTACAATTCACCTTTGATGATATCCCACCGTCCCAATGGCTAGACAAAAGCATAGAGATGTTAAGCTGGTGATCAACAAAATTTCAATTCTATGCTATTAACATAGTAATCAAGAGATTTCTAACCAGATTTTAAGGCTGACTCCGAGATTGGTACATGAGCCTTGGAGAATACAAACAGATCCAGATCCAACAATCACATTCTCCTGAAGAGTTCATGCATATAATCTATACTGAATTCATTAGCAATCTTGTCTAGCACACAACCCAAGCAAGAGATGAATTCTTGAAAATGAAGTGCTGCTCTTTCATGAAAAAGGACCTTGAAAGGCAAGCATTATGATCGAATGTCGAAAAGGTTCTATTGCCTTAATGGTGTCAATGATATGAACCTCAAACAAGTCTTCATAAACTCATTCCTAGAGTCCCTCGCAAATGAGCTAAACAGGTTCCTAGAATCGAAAAACATCTCAGTCGCACAAACGTCACTTGGTTGGCTTTATCAATTGGTACTCAACACACTCACCAAACTCTGCAACCAAAAACGATTTTTGACAGACATTGAAAAAACAGGTAGGCGACTTGGAGCATCCTGTGACGAAAGATACCTCCAAATAAAGTGCAAAGACAAATCCAATTGTGATTGTTCTCACAAAGGGAAGAGGTCTCATTCAAAAAGTTCAGAAGATCAAACACCCATAACTCTTTCAAAGGGAGAAAGCCGTTCTCTCGAAGGAGTTCAAGAAGTTCAGAAGATCAAGCACCCATAACTCGGTACACTTCATCTAGGCACTCTTGACAATGGGAGACGTCATACCATCAATGTTTTATTGGTTTTGAGGATTGAATTGGCTCAACCATGTGGACAGTAGGGAAGATGTTGGGTTTTTGCTGGGAAGAGAATTTGACCTCTACAAGTTCGTTTTCATGTTGGATGAAGTATGGGGCCGTGGTAGTTTGTACTGGTTGGTGGATCTGCTCGCAGTTAGTTATCCATTTTTCTGGGAGTAGTTTGAGTAACTCCTCTTCGGACAACTGTTTGGGGACGTAAGTATACGTGGGTGTTGCACTTGAGTTGACATCTATGAATAGCGCATCTCCAGCATGTTCTTGACCTGGTACCACTAGAGAATGATTATGTACTCGGTACGCCATCTGGTAATCGAATGTTGCATGGAAGGTGTTTACTTTGGGAGTATCACCAATCTGGATCCGGGCCTTAAGCGCCGTATGTAAAGAAGGATCATTGAGTGACATGTTGAAATTTGGCTAGAAAGTGACAAGGAGCATTTAAACTAGTTTGGATTGTACCTATGCAAGCAAGTTGGTTGTAACAGCTCTAATTTTCAGCCACATATATAGATATA
The DNA here is from genome assembly GCF_001531365.2 of Cynara cardunculus var. scolymus. Lineage (NCBI taxonomy): Eukaryota > Viridiplantae > Streptophyta > Magnoliopsida > Asterales > Asteraceae > Cynara > Cynara cardunculus. The sequence continues at coordinate 69,839 of NW_020200893.1, forward strand.
TAAATATATTTATCATAATTTCTTATAAAGTTAGGTTGTTTCTAAAGGCCCTTAATATAAGAATAAAACAAAGTAAATAACATTATTAACAAAATATTAATTAACAAGTAAGCAAGCATACAAGTAGCTTACAAAGCTACTTACTAATAAGCACATAAGTAGCTTGCTAAGCTACTTAAAGACAAGCAACATGAAAAATTCTTATGACAAAGCAAGCCTCGAGAATGAGTTGTAAGATAAAAGGAGTTTGTGGCAACCCTAAAAACATTACAAGGCAAGTCTAGAATGAACAAGTACATATGTGGCATGTCCTTAGAAACTGTAAAGTTGAAAAGCTAAGTGAACAAATACCTTAAAGCATAACTTACACCCTATAAATAGAAACTTAAAGGGCTCATTCTTTTCCATCCCAAGATTGTAATACTACCTTAAAGCATAATAAAGACTAAGAAGTCAGTTAGGAAGTCCAAAATAAGGTGAGTACTTATGAGATTTATGAGGTACATACATGCTATATATAAGTATTTATGCATTACAAGATATTTTGGCATGTTTGCTTTACGTGAAAATGGTATACAAAAGATGCATGATGACATGTTTTGATATAAGTATGTGTTTTACACCAAGGCATGAAAGTGTTTGCATGTTATAATACATGTATGTACACAAGGCATGCAATTTTTTATACATGTTAAGTACAACCATTTAAATATCTAATGTACGAGATATGGAAAGAAGGTACATGTTGCAAATGGACCTTATTGGGCAGCCCTTATGTGGACCCAAGGTTAAAGAACATGTGAGAAGTTGGTTTACTTAACATGTAACTATGAGATCTCAAAGAAATGTTTTTATACATGAAAGTTTATAAGAATTATTTTAATTAGTTGGAAAAAATGTTTTATCATGAAACCATAACTACTCACTAAGCTTAAAGCTTGTGTATTCATGTATGCATCTCATGAATCAAGGAGTAGGAACAAGCTGAAGTATTGTTATTCTATGATGTTAGGATATTATAATTTGTAAATTTTCAGCATCTTCGGTTGTTGTATTAACTCTATTATAATGAAATAAAAGTTGAAGATATGAAGTTTTCTTTCATTCACTTGTACTAAGGGAAAATGACGATACTCCTGGGAACGAGATGTCAGAAATGGTATCAGAGCCTTTGGTTCAAGTGAACTAAGTTTGGTCTTATATTAGACAATCTTATACTTGAACAACATTTTTTAGCATACATTCTATAAGGACTTATAACCCATTATGCAGATGTTTGGAAGGAACAAAATAGATTTGTTTGAGTTTGGAAATGGATGGTTTCATGAGTCACCGTATGAAGACCCGTATTTCAACCCTCCAAATCAAGTGCTCGAACAGATAATCCCAACTCCAAATCAATTACCCGAACAAATAGTTCCATATTACAACCAATTGGAACCACCAAATAATACTAATGCAACTATAAATAACTCTGAGGCCTCCGATGCAAATAACCACGCTATATTTTCATATCCATGGGAGGATTTGTATTGGCAGCAAGAAGTTACATCTCTACCTCACATAGCTCACCCTCCCTCAGAAGCTATACTAGAAGCTGCATCGGGCATAATAGGAGAAACTTTCCTGCATCCTACCAGGTTGACCTAAGCAGACTTCAATGCTTATTGGATCAATTAACTAACAGCAACCATCGGTGCGCTATGGCACAAGAGGAAGCACATAGGATATGATTGTACACTATAATTGTGGAAGATAAATTAAGGGAATCAAGGAAAGAAACGGAAAGAGTTCTCCAAATCCTAAATCAAACCCAGGCCCAAGTTGTCCGATTACAAGAGAATTGGCTTATGCCAACCATGTTATTATGAACTCCTTTGCCAGAGACTATAGACTCCCTACCCAAAGGAGACAAAGAAGGGATTGAAAATCTACTATGTTAAAATAATAATAGATAATATAAGAGCGAAACAACTAATTAATTAGCATCGATGAATAGGGATGTGAAAAAGGAAAACATTTCATTTCTTATTTCCTTTAATTTTGTAAAATCATCCCAAGAATATATATAAAAGATATATGTTTTTATTGTTATGGCAGCCTATGTGCTCGTCGGTTTATTCAACCTTAGATTCCAACACAAAAATAGAACTCGGCGCAAGTATACACCTCGAACTACTGTCRTCTCGTAACAAGTAATAATGGTAAAAAGTACCAGATTATCGTTCCCACAGAGATAGCTTGTAAAGTTATTTCAAAAAGTCCAGTTTATAAAAACTAATTTCAGAAGGCAAAATGAGGGATTTGATTTATCTAAAACGAGGAGGTTTGATTATCAACTAAGAAAAATATCAGTCGTAAAAAGAAGCACAGGGTGCAATAGTTGATTAAGACTTTAAACAAATGATTCAGTAAAAAGGTGACATAGCATTCCTGTCATAATTATCTAAAATCAAGAAATGATTTTATATTACTATGACAGTATCAATTATCGGGTCAGACGGCCTCCCAAGAGCACACACCGGTCAACGTGCTATCGATACGATATCATTTATGTTAGACGTCGTGAATCCTAGCACAACACAGTGTYRCCATYMTACACCGTAGGAGTATAGCATTTGTCAGACACTAAAGCTATTTATAGCCTTCTCCTATTACCTCAGGTTTTGAAAGTCAATACATTTTTATACACAAAATTAGTNTTGAAATTAGCTTAGTGATCTGAGCTGTTAATGCCGAGACAGCATCTACCTCATTTATTCCAGCTGTTTTCTTCAGTGGCATTGCACGTGGGTTAGACCATTGTCTGTTATTATTGGAAATCTTTTCAAGTATGTCAAAACCTTCGTTATAGGTACAAGCTGTGAAAGCTCCGCCGGCTGTAGCGTCGAGCATTTGTCTAGCAACGATATTTAAACCGTTGTAAAATGTCTCTAGCTGTATGCAGTACGGAATGCCATGATGAGGGCATTTTCTCAGCAGCTCTTTATACCTTTCCCATGCATCAGKAACTGCTTCATCATCCATTTGTCTAAAAGTACAGATTTCATTTCTGGATTTGGCATTCCTCGTGGGTGGAAAATACTTTTTTTTCTGCCATTTCATTCCATGTAGTCACARAGTCTGGTTGCAAAGAATTGTACCATGCTCTTGCTCGATCCCTTAATGAGAATGGAAAAAGTTTTAGKCTCAGAGCATCGTCTGAAACACCAGGGATGAGAAAAGAGTCTGTGATTTCCATAAAAGAACACAGATGAGAATGAGGATCTTCAGAAGATAAACCAGCGTACTGGCCATTTGTTTGAAGCATTTGAAACATCAATGGTTTAAGTGAAAAATGGGTGGCACCAATGGTASGCTTACGTATCCCTGTGTGCAGTTGAGTTAAATTAGGAATAGCGTACGCCATAATGCCACCATTTTTAGCATTTGCAAGACGAAAGATGTTTTGAACCTCATCCTCATATGGAATATTTTGTTCATCTCTAATTATACCATCTCCGTCAATAATCACATTTTCAGCCATCGTTTCAGAGTTTAAAGCTCGAAGAGCTCTTTGYWHTCTTCTTCGTTGTCTAAAAGTTTGTTCAATATCCGGATCAAGCGAAAAAATTTCACCGTGCAACAGCCTTGGCATGCACAGTGAGTTCACAAAAAGATGGTAGAAAAACTAACTTTTATAAACTTTACTTTAAAAAGAAAAAACTTTAGCGTGCTATCCCCGGTAGCGGCGCCAAAAACTTGCTCGTCGGTTTATTCAACCTTAGATTCCAACACAAAAATAGAACTCGGCGCAAGTATACACCTCGAACT
>NW_020200893.1:75864-90516 GCF_001531365.2 Cynara cardunculus var. scolymus
AAAAACAGCAAATAAAGGGCATAAGCATGACTGTCTTAGGCTTAAAACAGTAGACATGCTCTAAAACAACAAAAGAAAGTGCATGGCAGCAATGCATAACACTCCAAAACAGCAAATGGCCTAAGATATGACAAAGGGTTTAAACAAAACTCAAGGTAATACTTAAAMACARCAAAGAATTCATGGCATGGGGCTTCATGAGACTACAAACAGCAAAATCTATAATACAGCWACTCTGGACAACAGACTATAAGTGTATCATTACCTTATGTCTAAACAGTAAAATGAAAGTGCAATCTAAAAATAGCAAARTAGAAGAAAAAGACTACCACATAAAACAGCAAATAGAATARAAGCTAAGCTTAAWACAACAAATAAACACTACAGCTAAAAAAAATTCAAAGTTTAAACAATAAAAAACATGTTAAAACAGCAAAGATTGGAATCATAACCATAACATTGGTTATATGCCATTACCAAAATAGATAGAACAAGAATAACAGACTTAACCCATGCATGCATCAATCTTACTACATAAGGTAGTTGAAAACAGCAAATAATAACTCAAAACATTTAACTAAAAGCTAGGATTAAAACAACAAAAATAAAAGATTTTCATTATGTTAAAACAGCAAACAAAAGGAAAGCAAAGCTGGGTTCTGTTTTAGCAAACCAAAAGTGACAAAGCTACTTCTATAAAACAGCAAATTAAAATACAAAAGAAAATGCATAACCTAAGAATGCATTCTTAAAACAGCAAAGAATAATTAACTAGTAACAAACAGCAATGGCAAATGGTACCAACAACTGATACTGTTGTCAAAACAGAGGGAAGCCTCATGAATTTCAAATAGCAGAAACAAAATGCATTGGCCCTGGAAACAATGAGAGAGAAAGCTACTCTATGAAGTAGTCTAAAACAACAAATCATGGTTTGTTAAAACAGAGGAAAAACAGCAGATCAAAACTACTAGGACAACAGGTACTCATGCCAAAACAGAGGAAACAGGGCACCAAATTCCAAATAACAAAACAAAAATACCTTAGACCTTAAAANTTGAAATATTAAATATGATAAACAAAAGCTTAGCACCAAAATGATGTTCTTGAGAATAGCCAACACAAGATTATCACAAAGTTACAAAAAGTACAATGAGATGGTTAAGAAACTAGATGACTTTTGTTGGTGAAGAGAGTAGGTAGCAAGATGATCCCAAGGCAAGTGAGAAAAGAGTAAAATAACAAGTTAAGTGAAAGTCTAARTGAAAGTTAAGTGTCAATTACAAAGGTCAACACTCCTTTAAATAGGTAAAGAGAAGCTTCATTGTGGATGCCAACTAATAAGACAAAAGACCCTTCCAAGCTGGGCTTTGACTAAGCCCATGGGTGTTGACCAAGCCTTCTTCTTGAATTAGYCCATTATTCCACGGCCCAAGCAGTTTTCCAGCTCTCGGACAGGTCCTATAGGACCCTGCCACTCCTGGTCCTATAGGACTGCTGCAGGACCGGGCCCAAAAATGCTCAAAAACCTGCATAAACAGGGAATTAACATTARATATACAATATAACTACTAATATACGAAAAAGATATAAAAAGACTCAAATAGGACACTAATGGGCAAATAAAACAACGGAAAATGGTTAAGAAAATGATGTAATAAGGTTAATAAATTAACACTTATCACTATGATATGGATAATTGCATATATGATGATGAGACTATCATAGAAGATCAAATTAGTTATGTATATCAAGAGGAGGACGTACCGGTTGATGAAGAAATTGAAAATTTAACTTTGGTACCAACAAGTATTGAAGAATACGAACGGGTTCGGGATCAAGCAGTCGAATTAGATAATAGAAATTGGGAACTCGATCTCAGATGCAGAATCTATGAACAAGAGATAGAGATTGCCAAAAGAACCATCATAGCAAGGATCAAAGATAGGATCCGCTTTTGAAAATATAAAGCAACATACATGACAAAGAGGGCTAAGCTATGGATTAAGAAATATCATCACCCAATAGAAGGTACCCTCGATCTCCAACCGACATGGCAATTTAGAGATTTCTTTAGAACCCATCATGCCCCTTGTAATTTTCTGATAGAATATATATATATATATATGTATGTATATATGTATATTTATGTATGTATCTATGTATGCAAATACACATATATAAGAGAAAAAAAAAGAGGAAAAGTTTACCACTTCCTCAAGTTTTGTACCAAATGTTCCAATTTTGTACGATATATGACATATATGAAATCGAATCTTATCTTTATATACTGACGATATTATTTTGTAGAATGAACATTCGAAGGAGAAATAAAAACAATTCAGAGAATACTAGACCACGAAGACAAGGAAGTAGACGTGAAGCAAACCCACAAGGGGATAGGCCAACAAATTTAGTCGATTCTACTGAAAGAATTGATATAGCAACAGAAATCTCTCGAAGCATCCAGGAGAGTCTACCAGCTATAATAGCTCAATTTCAGGCAGCTATGAATCAAAGCTTAGTACATGGAGCAACAACTGGAGAAAATCAAATAAGACATGAACCTGATAATGGTCAAACTCGAGGATGTGATTACCATTCAAAGATACTTGTCCTTCTATATTTGAAGGGAAAGAAGGACCCATAGCTGCGACAAATTGGCTTGATGACATGGAAAATTGTTTTGAAACATGTCAATGTGCCCCCAATCAACAAGTAAGGTTTGTTTCCACCAAGTTAAAATTTAATGCACTCCATTGGTGGAAAATCATTCAGGGTACCCGAGGTATCACGGGAGCAACAACGATGTCATGGGATGAATTCAAACATCTAATCAATCAAAGGTAGTGTCCAAATACCCGAGTGAAAATGATGGAGGAAGAATTTATAAAACTTGAGTAAGGAAATAGATATGTGGAAGAATATGTAGAAGTATTTATGGAAAAGTCTCGATTTGCAACTAATATGATAATAACAGAAGGTCGAAAGGTAGATCGTTTCATACATGGTTTAAGAAAAGACTTACGATAATTGGTCAATATGTCTCAACCAAATACTTTCCAAGAAGCTGTAGATTTGGCAATCTAAGCTGAAAAAGATATATGCCCAATGGCTACCAACCAAACGAAAAAAGAAAGTTTGAAGACAAAAACTTTGGCAGAACATCCGAGAAAGCAAGGAATATTGGTACAAAGACAACTGATAAACCAATTTGTCCTAAGTGCAATAAGAACCATAGTGGAGAATGTATGATGGGCAACAAGGTATGCTATAAATGTGGCCAACCTGGTCATATATCTAGCAATTGTCCTGAAAGAAAAATTGCTACAATTGTGATTCAACCGGACATCTTGTGTACAATTGCCTAAAGCCTAAGAACGTGCAAAAAGCTTTAGCAACCACTAGCAAAAACAAAACAGAAGTTGGAAATGTCAGAGGAAAGATATTCCAACTCACTGCTGAGGAAACGAAAGTAATACCGGACATGGTAACAGGTATCATCCTAATTGATAAAAAGCCTGCCAAAATATTCTTTGATTTTGGAGCTAATAAGTCAATGGTGTCTACAAAATTTTGCAAAAAATTAAATTGTACATCTAAGAAGTTAGACCAAAAGATAGAAATAGAAATTGTAGATGGAAGAATCACAAGCATAAATGAAGTCTATGAAAATTGCTCTTTAGAAATAGACGGACATTATTTCACTATTAAGATTCTACCAATGTTTATTAGTGAATTTGATGTCATTATAGGCATGGATTGATTATCAGAAAATCAAGCTCATATAGTTTGTCATAAGAAGATAGTGAAAATTGAAAATAAGGATGGTAAGGAAATAATCATTTATATTAGTCACAAAAAGAATCCCTTCAACTTTATCTCAGTTTTAAAAGCAAGGAAGTGTATACGTAAAGGATGTGAAACTTATTTAGCATATTTGATAAATACAAAGAAAGAAAGGAAACAAATAGAAGAAGTGCCAGTAGTCTGTGAATATCCAGAGGTATTTTCGGATGAATTACCCAGACTACCACCTGAGAGACAAGTAGAATTCCATATTGACCTAGTACCTGGAGCAGTACCCATAGCACGAGCACCATACAGGCTTGCACCATCCGATACAGGAACTTTTGAAACAACTACAACAATTGCTTGATAAATAATTTATTCGTCCAAGTTCGTCACCTTGGGAAGCACCAATACTCTTTGTCAAAAAGAAGGATGGAACTATGAGGATGCACATCGATTACCGGGAACTCAATAAGGTGACGATTAAAAATTGATATCCCTTACCACGAATAGATGATTTGTTTGATCAGTTGCAAGGAGCAAGTTTCTTCTAAAAAATAGACCTACGATCAGGATATCATTAGTTAACAATATGGGAAGAAGACATCCAAAAATCGCATTCCGAACACGATATAGGAATTATGAGTTTATAGTCATGCTTTTTGGCCTGACAAATGCACCAGCTGTGTTTATGGATCTTATAAATCGGATATGTAAGCCGTATCTAGATAAATTCATCATAGTATTCGTTGATGATATTTTCATTTACTCCAAAAGACAAGAAGAGTATTATGAGCAACACATAAGAATGACTTTGGCTATTAAAGCATGAAAAACTTTATGCAAAATTTCAGAAGTGTGAATTTTGGATTTGAGAAGTCCAGTTCCTAGGACATATTATTAATGAAAAAGATACCATGGTAGCATAGCAAGATCGGGTGCATAATGAAATGGGAAACCCCACGATCAACAACTGATGTATGAAGTTTTCTTGGACTAGCCGGATACTATCGACAATTAATTCAAGACTTCTCTAAAATAGCAACTCCACTTACATCATTAACAAGAAAGGATTGTAGGTTCGATTGGGAAACTACGCAAGAAGCGACTTTTCAATCTTTAAAGAATAAGCCATGTAGCACACCAGTTTTAAGTCTGCCCCAGGGAATAGAAGACTTTGCAGTATATAATGATGCATCTAAACAAGGCTTGGGATGTGTGCTTATGAAAAAAGGTAAAGTAATTGCCTTCTCATCACCCAAGTTAAAGGAACACGAGAAACGATACCCAACACATGATCTGAAATTGGATGCAATAGTTTTTGCTTTGAAAATTTGGAGGCACTATCTGTATGGTACAAAATGTGTACTCTACACGGATCATAAAAGCCTCAAGTATTAATTCAATCAAGAAGAATTAAATATGAGGCAATGACATTGGATAGAATTACTAAACGACTATGATTGTGAAATCAAATACCATCCAGGGAAGGCTAACATTGTAGCATATGCCTTAAGCCAAAAATAACCAACTAAACCCATACGAATTAAGGCATTAAATTTGATGGCTACAAACACCTTGTTGGAAAAGGTTCAAGAAGCACAACAGGAAGCATTGAAGCAAGACAATCAGAAGGGAGAAAGGATTTTCAGGCAGTATAAATTATTGGAAACTGATGATAAAGGTATCAAAAGGTTTCAAGGATGAATCAGGGTTCCAAGAATAGGCAACTGTAGCTAAGTAATTCTGGATGAAGCACACAAATCCAAGTATTCAGTCACCCTGGAACCTATAAGATGTACAAAGACTTAAAAACTTTGTATTGGTGGTCAGAATTGAAGAAGACTGTGGCTAATTACGTCAAAAAATGTCTTACATGTCTAAAAGTTAAGATTGAACACCAAAGACCCTATGGACAGTTATAGCTGCTAGACATTGCTGTTTGGAAATGGGAACATATCACTATGGACTTTGTTACAAGGTTTCCAAAAACCCCAAAAGTTCTGATGCTATATGGGTTATCTTTGATCGATTAACCAAGACAACACACTTTTTACCGATAAGAGAAACACAAACCTTTGAAATATCAGCCAAAATGTATATTGACGAGATTGTTTCGAGATATGGTGTACCAATATCAATTGTGTCAGATCTAGATCGTTGTTTCACTTCAAACTTTTGGAAGAGTTTCCGAAAACAGATCAAAATGAGCACGACATATCATCCTTAAACTCATGGTCAAAGTGAAAGGACAATTCAAACATCATAGGATGTGTTACGCGCATGTGCTATTGACCTGAAAGGTCATTGGGATAACCATCTACTTCTTATGGAGTTTGCTTATAACAATAGTTACTGTAATAGCATCAAGGTAACCCCATATGAAGTTCTATACGGAAGGAAATGTAGAACACCCATCTGTTGGATGGAAGTTGGTGAAAAACAACTAGCTGGACACAAAATTATCCAACAAACTGCGTATATGGTTACTCAAATAAGGGAAAGACTCAAAATTGCACAAGATAGGCAGAAAAGCTACGCTAACAAAAGAAGAAAGCCTATTGAATTCTAGGTTGGTGACATGGTATTACTAAACGTATCACCTTGGAAAGGGGTTCTACGTTTTGGCAAAAAGGGTAAATTATGACCACGATATATTGGGCCCTCTAAGGTAATTGAAAAGATAGGAGAAGTAGCATATCAACTTGAACTACCAGAAAAATTGAAGGGAATACACAACACTTTTCACGTGTCCAATCTAAAGAAATGCCTTGCCAAAAGGGATGTTGTGATTCCGGTTGAAGAAATTACTGTTAATGACAAATTCAATTTTCATTCCATTGTCAAGGAACATGGGATCATGTTATCCAAAAAAAAGATGGAAATCGAAGTAAATTCTATTGATTTTCTTGGTATGAAGATATTCGATGGACAATACCAACCACAACCTCATATTGCTCAAGAACTGCACAAGTTCCAAGTAATATTGACGTCACAAAAAGAAATTCAACAATTTCTTGGGGTGGTAAATTATATGGTAGATTTTTTGCCTAAATTATCGAGCCACACTGTGCATTTACTCCCCATACTGAAGAAAAGTCCGCCCCCTTGGGGTAGGGAACATACTTTAGCTATAGAAAGAATAAAGCAACTGGCTGATGTGATGCCTCCTTTAAAAATTCCTACTGTTTCTGACAAAAGGGTCTTCCAGACAGATGCAAGTGATGAGTACTGTGGGACAGTCCTAATAGTTCAAGAGAAAACTGGTGTCAGAACGATTTGTGGATCCAAAAGCGGCATGTTTAAAGAATCAGAGCAAAACTACCACTCTACGTTTAAAGAGATCTTAGCTGTCAAAAGGGGAATAGAAATATTCCAATTCCATCTAATCGGTCACGATTTCCTAATTGAAATGGATATGTCTTCCTTCCCACGCATGCTCCATTTCAAAAGAAAAATACTCCAGAAGCCCAACTTTTGAGGTGGGCAAATTGGTTCTCTCAATGGAAATTCACTGTGAAACACATCAAGGGATCAGAAAATATTCTAGCAGATTTTCTGTCCAGACCAAAGGGCTATAAATATGATGTTCCAAAAGACATCCAGAAAATCCACAAATCCAAGGTCCTTCCAATGGTATTTCCTGTAGAGAAAGCAAGCTCTTCCAGCTCGTCGATTCCAAACACTTCTCAACCTTCACCACAAGTCCTACCAGATGAAATAACAGAAACCATTGCTGACCTCACCTTAAGAGAAAGGTCCCAGTTGAACTACAAAACATTTTTCACTATCACACTGAAGAAGCATGGCCTGTTCATGAGAAACCTCCAGTTCTATCCATATTACCCATATCTAAGTGTCTTCCATATCAGTGACTTACATAGGTTCCCAAAAGAAGCCATTTGTTTCTTCTAGTATCTATTCGGGTCTCATACCATCACAATATCGTTCAACTCAGCCAAACTGCTCAGCTACCTTTTCCAATGTTAGTTTAAGGGTCCGCCCCTAGGGGCAAAGAACATGTTCACCCTTCTCTAGTGGTTCCTCCCAGCGCATCAATGGATTCTAAGATTAGCTTTCTGTTATAAGGCCTATGTTGTTATCATGTTTAGGAGGCCCTGCTTCTTTTTACCACATACAGCTCTCCGACAACAACCATCGATGGTCTACCACACTCCATTATCATTCATTCATGAATGGAATGACCACAATCCAGGCAGTAAGTACTTCGAGTTATCCCAACCAAGAAAGTATATGGAAACAAGGCGAATTCTAGCTAGTGCTAACCTAGTTGATCCAGATTCGATCCCAGATCAAGGCGAATTCAAGTTCTGAATAATGAAAGACTCTGGTCTTCCGAACATCCAGTTTCTGTATCATGGGACGAAGCACTTGAACACTGGTTCCAGACTCGTCTCACGAATAAAATAGACACTTCCGATGATGAAGACATTGATGAAGACGATGAGCGTTATGACTTCGAAGAAAACCTGCATAATACTTATGAAGACGATCCGTCTCATCCTAACTCTCGTTGGAAATAATTATTGTAGTATTATTAAAATAATTGTCTCGACTAAAAGACAAAATTGTGTTGTAATAATGATGTAAGCTTGAAGTCACTTTGTTGTGATGTAAGCGCTTATCTCATTTAGTTTGTTTTCTAGTTTGAATTATTACTAGCTTTTGTCATGCTTATGTCATGCTCGCATAGGGGTACCTTTTCCTTCACTATAAAAGGAAGGCTTCCCCTCATTTGTAAATCATCCTTGGAAAAGAAATACAAGTCTCTTTCTTATATCCTCTCTTGTTCTTAAGTTTAAGTTCATGTTCTTCATGATTTCTCTTATGCTTGTTTCTTAGTTTTAGTCATCTTCTTAGTCATCTTGTATCAGACTAGTCTCCCAGTCTTGGGAATCACCCTTTGGTATCAGAGCCAGGTTCATCCAACTTGGGCTTTCTTGTATACCAAGCCCATCCGGGTTTGTCTATCACTTAGCCCATCCAGATTTGTCTATCACTTACCCACTTTGATAAAATTTAATTTTTTTCAACACTGTTTATCAAGATTTCAATTTTTTTTCTTTTCATTTTTGGATCACTTTGTAACTGTTTTTCACCAAATTACTGATTTTTGAGGATTGAAACTGATTTGAATTGTTTTAAAATTTTTTGAATTAATTTGTGTCGCGTAAACTGTTTTTTATCATTTTTAACCGTTTTTGACTGTTTTTAACCGTTTTTGATTGTTTTTAACAGTTTTCAATAGTTTTAACTGTTTTTATTAATTTTTAACTGTTTTTACTGATTTTTAACTATTTTAGCTGATTTTCTTATTTCTAAATAGTTTCTAAGCTTTTTCTGATATTTTTGAGCTTACGGATTTTATCTGAAAGTTCTTGTTGGATTTTGATTTCTTTGACTGATTCGTTGATCAATCGTGAAATTTTGAAGTGGCAACTTATCTTGAGAATGAGAATAGAGAGCTGAGAGTTTAAATTTCTGAGTTGGAAAAGAGCATAAAAGATTATCAAGAAAAATGCATAAACTTGTTTTATGAAAACCATGATAATAAGGAAGTTGTTCAAAACTTACGTCGAGAGCATGAAGAAGCCATGGAACAAGTTGAAGAAGAATTCATGGATAAGATTAAAAGACTTGAGGAAACTGTGGATTATGTCAGAAAAGACACAAATGAAGAGTTAAAAACCTGGAGTAAGCCTAATAAAGATTTGTTCAATAAACTCCAAGAAGTTCAAAATGAACTAAATGCTGAGAGAAACTCTTCTGGAAGAAAACATAAAGAAACTGATGATTCCACAGATAAATTTCATAAGTCTGAGAATGATTTGATTGAGATTAGAAAATTACTGGAATTAGAGAAGGAAAAGGTTCTAGAAGCTGAGAAGATTTTGAATACTAAAAGGATAGTGTTTGAGAAAGAGAAGAAGAGAATTCTTGCAGTAGAGAAACGGTTTGGTACTGAACCCATATCTTATGAGAACAAAATCAATTCTCTGGAATTAAACGCTAAAATGCTATTGAATCAAATCTCAGATTTTGAACAACTAATCATCTTGGAACGAACCAAGATTGATAAAGAGAAGAAAGAGATCAAAAAAAAATCTCTAAACAAAAATCTGAAATTATCTAACTGCATTGCTCAAAAGCAGAAGGCTTTGGACGAAGTGTTATAACCAGGTTTAAGACGACCAAGGTTGAGGTAATTTTTACATGTTTATTATGTGGATTACGTGAAATATGCATATATAAATAGAAATGCATGAACTATATATGTGAACATGATATTGTGCATGCATATATGTGAAAAGATGGCATGACATATATGATTTATACATGTATGCATGTGATGTGAAGCATACATAAGGTGGTGCATATTTGTGATAAGTTTTTCTGGTGGAAATATTATTTTATTCAAAAACTTATACCTTCATGGTTAAGAAACCATGAATTTTATAATAAAAAACCCACCACCCAAGATTATTTCTATTAGTTAAAGCTTTCACCGCCTATGAGTTTTTAATAATCTTCACCGCCATGGTGGGAGTATTTAAAGATATAAAAAGATAAGATTCTATCTTATCATTTCATTTTGAAGAAAAATCTGTTGAAAGAGAAAAAGAGTGTTGTGGCGGTGAGAAGTGTTCTTGAACAAATCTTTTGTTCAAAGCTGTTTGAAGAGCTTGTGATTTGCTATGTGTTTTAAAAACTACAAAATCTATGATTGTTAAGGTGAGTTTTTAAACTATTGTTGATTATAAACTTTGAGTTTTAAAAATACAGTTGATTATACACTGTGAGTTTTTGATGACTATAACCTTTATATATTTGGTTATATAAACTGCTGGGTTTTGATATTGGTTTTGAAAAAAAATGGTAAAAACTATTTTGATAGTTTAAAGGTGTTATTGTTATATGTTTGAGTATTAAAAACTGTTTTGGAAAAGATAAAGAAGAGATTGCTTCTTTAAAACAGTTTTGGAAATGATATCCTGTTTTGAGGATTTAAAAAGGGATATGATGTTTTTGGAAATCATTGAAAGAATAGATTGTTCTTGAGTTTGAAAGGTTTTAATRATAAAACTGTTGGTTGAAAATTATAGAGAATATTCTTTTAAGACGATTGTGATTTTGATCTGTGTTCATTTGGAATTAATCTATAGATTTTATGGATAAAACTATGAATGAGGATTCGATAAGATGGTTGTGACTGCGGTCGTTCATCCGAACTAATGCATAGATTTTGAAGAAGAAATAAGGGTGGCATATCACGGAGAGGTGTCTTTTGGAATAAGGGTGGCATATCAAGGAGAGGTGTCTTTTGGAATAAGGGTGGCATATCAAGGAGAGGTGTCTTTTGGAATAAGGGTGGCATATTAAGGAGAGGTGTACCTTTGGATATAAGGGTGGCAATTGTGTGTGAATATTATAGCTCTTACTATTATGTCTTTTAAGACTACAACAGATATGAGTCCTTACTTCTTTGTGATTTGAGAACTCAAAGATGTTGTTCTTATTAGAAATAATAGTATTGATGTTATTGAGAAGGGAAAAACTGGGCCTATGTCCATTGATATTGGTTAAGAGTGCTTTGGAACAGAATGGTCATTTTTATGAGTAATCAGAGGGGCTCTGGTTGTTCCTTGTAAGGAACCAGAGGGGCTCTGGTTGGTCCTCAATATTGGACCAAAGGATTCTGGTTTTTCATTTGGAGATTGAGCAAGTCTTTACTAAATGTACTAATTAGACCAGAGGCTCTGTATCTATTGATAAGAGCTTCTATGTCAAAACCATATTTTTAGAAGTTTTTAAGAAAATGATTTTATACTTAGAATCTTTTTATGAAAAACAGACCAGAGAAGCTCTGGTTGGCTTACACGTTGAACCAGAGGGGCTCTGGTTGATCATGTCTTTTGGAACCAGAAGCTCTGGTTAGTTCAACCAGAGGCTTTGGTCGAACATGAAGTCTTCATAATTACTCTTTTTATGAAAAAAGCTATCTTATTGATTGAAAGTTTAACTAAAGACCATTTTAAGAAATTATATGAGTCAGAAGTTCTGGTTAGTGCAATCAGAGGCTCTGGTTGAGGAACCAGAAGCTCTGGAAGAGAGACCAGAGGGGCTCTGGTCGAGGAACCAAAAACTCTGGAAAAGAGACAAGAGGGGTTCTGGTCCTGGTTATTGTAATATATATTCCAAGTGTAGTTTGGAACCAGAGGCTCGATGGACCAAAACAAAATCTGATTTTATTCCGCATGTTGTGAAATGATTATTYGATAAATGTTTTGGTGATCTTCACCCTGCATTACATAAAAGGGAACCTCACTAGACATTCATGTTTAACCCTCATTTCGTGTTTTCAAAATATGTGTGCAGGTATTGATAATAAGGGAAAAAGCATTATGTGAATTACTTCCCTATATGCTTAGTTGTTTCGGAAGCATAGATGTTAGGATGCAAGAACATGTACTTTTGAAATTTTTGGGTTGCGTATTTTACATTATAGACTCTTGTATCAAGGACCTATGTGAGGGAAAACATGTATTCTATATATGAAATATGTGTTATATGCAATGTATGGATTTGGAGGTGTTACAGAGTTGGTATCAGAGCCTGAGTTTWAGGGATTTAGGTATTCACATGCATGATACCTAGACTTAAACTATTTCATTGCATATTAGAGTCCCAGACATAGTTAGCACCTTTGGAATAAATATAATAAGTTAAGTAATCAGTGTGTAAGGTATTTTCGGATTACATCTAGCTAATGTAATTTTGAATCAACAGGTACATAACTGAACTTAGACACTTTATTATATCTGGGAATGTGAAAAATATGTGTTTTAACTTTGTTATCTATAGATGGCTAGTAGATCAAAAAGGTCAGAAAGGATCACCCGCCCCAATGAAGAAGAATCCCCTGTTGCTCCTATTGGCACCTCTGCGGGCAGAAGCAGTGGTAGAGGTAGAGGCAGAGGTAGCGGGCAGACCACAGACAGAATAAGCCAGCCTGAAATTAATATGAATCAAGAAGAATCAAACTCTGAAAATGTGAATCAAGAACGGATGTCTCACCCATAATATGTAACAAGAGACATATTAGCTGAAGAAATGGGAAAGCTAAGGGAAACCTTGACTTCTATTTTGAGGAATCCTGCCAGAATAGAGATAGGCAGAATTGAAGTTACTCCATCGATTCCAATTCTCAATAACAGGGAAGGAGATATAAAGATGTTTCTAACTTGTAAACCACCAACCTTCTCGGGAGAAAGAGATCCAATTAAAGCTATGTGTTGAATCAAGGAGATGGAGTCTGTATTCAATACCATCCGGTGTGCAGAAACAGATAAAGTCAGATTTACAGTCTCGGTGTTAAAATCAAATGCGTTATTTTGGTGGGAAGTATAATCCTTAGCCAAAACAGATATTTTGCAAACTATGACATGGCTAGAGTTTGTCAACAAATTCAAGGAGCAGTTTTGCCCAAAAGCTACCGTTAGACAAAYGGAAGAAGACTTTCTAAAATTGGAACAAGGAAACAGAACTGTAAGGGAATATACAGAGAAATTCATCGAATATTCAAGATTTGCAGAACATTATATTTCCTCGGAATCTAGAAAAGTGGAAAGATATATTTGGGGATTGAAACCATCAATCCGAGAATTTGTCATAGCCATTAATCCGGCTGCATTTTCATTGACCGTTGACGCAGCGGAGGTAACAGAAAGAAACAAGAAYAGACAAGAAGAAGGGAAAGCAATAGAAAAGAGGAAATGGGAAGGTCCATTAACCGGATACAAAGGACCAAAAGTTGTAAAACATGGAAACAGGCCCATACAAAGATTCAATGAAAGGACTTGTCCCCGATGTCTTCAAGTTCATCAGGGAGAATGCATGATTGAGCTAAGGAATTGTTATAAATGTGGTGAAACAGGTCATTTGTCGAATGTTTGCCCAACAGTTAAAAGGTGTTTTATTGGTAATTCTCCAGATCACCTCAGACCAAATTGTCCACAATTGAAAGCCCCACAGTTTACCATGGGGAACAATACATCAACAGGCCGAGGAAGACCAAATATGGGTAGAGGAGCAACAGGGTGCAGGGTCGATCTTTTCAAATGACCAAACATGAAGCAGAAACTACACCCGATGTAGTAACAGGTACATTTTTCATGAACTATTTACATGCTAAAGTGTTATTTGACTCGGGTGCAAACTTCTCGTTTGTATCCCCATCATTTGCCTTATGCGCTCATATGAATTCTGTGCCACTTGACGATAAGTTAGTAGTTGATACTGCTAACGGTGAAGTATCTGTGAGTTACGTGTTTAAAAACTGTACTATCATGATTGAGGATTGTGAGCTAGCCATCCGATTGTTTCCCATTTGATATGGTAGTAGGAATGGATTGGTTGGCAGAAAATAAGGCTAGCATCGTTTGCAATGAAAAGATGATTAGAATTATGTTACCTGACAGAGGGACAGTCGTAATTTATGATGATCATCAGGATCGTCTGTGACAACCCTCAACTTTCCACCTCAGGTTAGCACTTACTTTAACTGATTTTATTAAGAGAACAGGGTTCTGTACAACGATTATATTAATATTATATCCTAAATAGTTAATTTTGGTAAATTATAGCTCAATATATTGCCTTTGGCATTTTCAAGACAACTTTGGGTTCTGCGCGTGCAACCGATTTAACGATATTGGCAAGTCCCGATTCTGCCTATCAGACTGATAAGACAAGATCATAAAATGATGTTAAAAGTATTCAATTTACATGAGTTCCCTTAAGAAAATTTAAAAAAAAAACTGCATTTCGTTACGCAAAAAG
>NW_020200893.1:90521-99017 GCF_001531365.2 Cynara cardunculus var. scolymus
CGTTTTCGGTACCAATACCCGATTTTAGCCATTCTGTTATATAATTATGATAACATTTATCATAATCTTAAATAAGTATTGTAGAAATTCAGATTTTTTTAATTAGTGGAAGTCTTCTAGATGATGGATTAAATTTAAATATAAAAGACAACAAAATCCTACTTAACCAATACAACTCTCTTCTCTCTTACACACACCATCACTCCACTACCTCAAAAATCCAGCCATCTCCCTCTCTCTTCCTACCCTCTCTTCATTTCTTTCATTAAATAACACTCTCCACTCACTCCATCAACTCATTCTCTCATTTTACTCTCTCTCTCTGCAACGTTTTCTCTCAAACTCTCTAATCACTCTCTAGAAATCCTCCTACTTCTCTCTACAATTCCTTTTTACATTCAAGAGTTCATAAATATTTCAAGATCATCTAAGGTAAATTTTGTTTATGTTCTTCATCTAAAACTCTTTTTCAAACTATCTTCTTCTCCTAACGTTGGTAGATGCATCAACCATGCATTTATGCTATGGAAACCATCTACGACCAACCAAAGTTGGGATTTTCTTTAAAATAATTGTTATATCATCTTACATATTAGAATGGGACTACCCTCATTGTAAGATGATRTAAATTTTTACTCATCAAAATGCAATAAGAGTTGTTTTTCCCTCATTGCATGTCATTAATTCTTACATTTTTAGAGTTTGGATCATCTTATGCAATATGTAAGGTTTAACCTACATTGCATTCTCTTAATCCTGCATCCATTCTTGATCTTCTTCACATTTTGTACAAAAGAATAACTTTTGATAAACTCAATACACATGCAAAAATCGGCCATCAGCTTTTGGCAGAATCTGACCTTGACTTTGGGGAGGCATATCTTACTCATAAAATGTCCAAATAACATGATTCTTTTTTTTTTAAATCAATTTCATTGAGTTAGCTATCAAACCCCACTGGTCATTCTTAAAAATTCCAAGTTTAAGACCCCCAAATAGTCTGTACAAAAAGGTTGCACAATAACTCAACTTACTGTCGAGACTTTAAAAAGTCTACTGTTTGAAGGACTTGTACTTTTCTAAAAATCTTGAAATCTGGACAGTAGGTACTAGACTCATTGTGCTAAAACATATCAAAATTTCATAATTTTTGGAGTTTAATAGAGGACCCAAATGCATGACCATCTTACCAACCCCGAACGTGATTTCGATACCGAAAATCATTGTTTTGCAATAAATCTACAAAGTTGCTAAAAATCTCTCGCATGCAAGATAAAATCTTGTTGAACCTTAAAAATGTGATCAAATAAGGGACTCATTAAAATACTTTGTTTGATTAGGATCGGGAAGCGGTGACACCTTGCCAACTCGAGAATTCTCGAACTCGTAAACTCGGTGAGTTATGGCCCCTTTTTAACCTATTTTTAGCATTTTCGGGGTGAAAAGCATGATTAAAACACTTTAAATTTACCGGTTGATATATGTTGGAAACTTTATTTCGTTGGAACTACCTTTATGCCGAATTTATTATTCTGTTGGAACCTATATGTAGTTGGAAACCTATTTTTGGAAACTATATAATCGCTGCGACGATTATTTTGTGAGAACTATATTTTGCTATGATATGCATGTTTTGGATATATAGATGAATGGGTTRTTTATTTATCGCATGGGAAGTCCTCGTACATGTAACACTACTATATTAACTCACGGGTTGTGAGCCGGTAGTATTTATGGATAGCGCTATAGGATTGACAATCCCACCTCATCCGTACATTGTGCGACGGGGGGTGCATAAATTACTTTTTGGTAACTATATCGGTCTGGTTGGCGATAAGACCAGACCATGCGGGGCATGGAAACTATGTCAGCAGGCTTTAGTAGTGGCCCTTTACTATATGTATATCTTAAGCATGCAATGCGCAATATCATAAGCAATGGAACTATGGATGGGATAAACCCACTTTTGTACGACCATTGATTTCGTTCCAACACTTATTTATCAAAACCTGTAAACTCACCAACTATGATGTTAGTTGACCGTTTCTCACACGCTTTTCAGGCGGTCAAAAGTAAGAGTCGTCATGGTGCTTGGATGTGTGTGGAATCTTATTTCATCAAAAGCTTGGACTCTCGTTGGACTTAAAATTTTGAATTTTCTTTATTTTTTTTGTAACTAATCGATGAATTATGTAAACCGTACCATGTAACTTTTGTACTGTTATCAATGGTGTATGTTTTTCTTTTGTCTTGTGCCATGCATACTTGCTCTGTAACATCCCGTAGAATCCGCTGCGGCGGGGTGTGACAGACTTGGTATCAGAGCCAAGGCTATAGAGAATGACGGTTTCCCCTAGGAAAACCTACACTATAGTCAACATACAACTAGTATAGTTAGCCTAGCTTCGCATAGTAGTTCTTAATTAAACAGAGCCTGATCACCTGTGTTTAATTAAGAAATATTAATGGGGAACTAGGAATAATTATAGTAGGAGTATGAAAATTTTAATAAAAAAAATATAAATTTGCATGCATGGCATTTGTGCGTCATCACTGTGCATACGTACTTTGTGGAGCGCTGTATGGACTTGATATCACTACGGACACTATTGCGTTAGCATTAGAGTATCACTAATGTCGAAAATTATGTACTAACGGACAATATAAACACTCCAGTCGCTATGGCACCATCCGTAACAAGGGCTTAATCGGAAGAGGGCCCGTCTGAACATTCCGAATCATCTATCAAAGTGACGAGCAATAGTATATCCACTAATTCGTACCCGGTCCCCCCTACTACAGTTATACCTCAACCTCCACCGGTAAACCCAGCCCCAGAACCAATGTACCCAGGGCCTTGTACTAAGGTAACGGCTCGAAAAGAGTCGCTCTCCCAGTCCGAAGTGGGATTACCATACCCCATGACTTCATGGCCGGACCCTCCTGCTTTTCCCCGAGAGCATCGACCTCAAGGAATCCAGGAGCACCAACCGAAGAGACCTTGAGGTTGAGCACTCTTGAGAGTGAGATTAGGAGCTACCAGGGTAGGGTGAATAGCCAGGACCAGGCTATACTAAGGCTGACCGAAGTAGCACACCTATTGGAGCAAGGCATGATCTAGGCTATTCAGAGGACCACAGAGGTTACCAGGGCGGCAAGAAGGATGGAGCTGTGGTGCCGGACGGTGACGATTCTGGTGGCGATATTGATTCTCGTGCTTGTGACCCTTGTGCTTCGTAGCTCTTAGAATTTTCTGTCATGTATTCCAATTTCCCTCCTTTAAGTTCATGCATTGTAATCATGTGATAACGTCAAATTTTGAAAAAAGATTACGTGAAGATATTAATTGCTTGTTTAAAATTTCCTATTTCAGTCCATACATGAAAAGCTATTCCCTGTTTTATTTTTCCAATAAACTGTTATAAAGAGGGAAAACCTTCATTGCAAAATATATATATATATATATATATATACAACCCTAACCCAACCTTTTCTTTCAAGTGATTTAGAACCATGTCAACAAGGAACAACCGAAGCACGGAAGGGGCCCCTGAGAATCGATCACCAGACATTGCTCAGCTCATAGCCCAACAGGTTCGAGATGCCATCCCTAGCATTGTCACTCAAGTTACCGCCAGCATCAACAACCATCGAAGAATTGATGGAGATCAGAGTGGCAGTGATCGAGGATGCACCTACAAGACTTTTATGTCTTGTAAGCCTAAAGAGTTTTACGGCAAGGAAGGTGCCGTAGGATTATTGTCCTGGTTTGACAGCATGGAGTCTGTACTCCATATTAGTAAGTGCTCGGAGGATTGTAAGGTGGAATATGCGGCATGTCAACTGCAAGGCAGGGCTCTCACTTGGTGGAATATCCAAGTGCAAACCACGGGTTGAGAAGTGGCGTACAATTTGTCATGGGAAGATTTCAAGAAACTACTCATAGAGGAATACTGCTCTAAGAGTGAGGTGCAAAAACTGGAAGCAGAATTCTGGAACCATACCATGAAGGGCATGGATGTGGACACGTATACAACACGTTTCCATGAACTTGCAAGCTTGTTCCACACATGGTGACTCCGGAAGAGAAAAGGATTGATAGGTACATTTTAGGACTGGCTCCTGAGATCCGAGGGATGGTGACATCCGCTAACCCCGCAACCATCCAAAGCGCGGTGGTTTTAGCAAGTCGCTTAACCAACGATGCTGTTAGAGCAGGAGCAGTAGTCAAGGTGAATGTAGGTGGGAAAAGGAAATCGGAAGATCAACTAGGACGGAAGACCAGCGGTAGTTCGAAGCGGAGCTCGCAATTAGTTAGGAACTTTGGAGTAAGGGCACAAGGGCAAGGAACATACATGGGTTCCTTACCAAAATGTAACAAGTGCAACCGTCACCACCGCGGAACTTGTCTTCGGTGTGCGAAGTGTAATCAGCTAGGACACACCGCACAGTACTGTAGGAAGGAAGGAGAAACTCATAGTGAAAGGAAGAGATGCTTCGAATGTGGAAGTCAGGACCATTTTAGGGACAGATGTCCTAAGTTGAGGACAGGACCGAGGAGCAACATCAGTGGAAGTCAAGGAAGTCGCACCACTTCAGTGAGTCAAGGAATGCAAGCTCGAGGAAAGGCTTTTGTGATTGGAGCTGAAGAGGCACGTCATGATCCCAATGTGGTAACCGGTACGTTTCTTTTAAATGACCATTATGCATCGGTGATTTTTGACTCTGGTGCCGATAGAAGTTTTGTTTCCTTAGACTTTAGGCCCCTGATTCACTTAAACTCTAAAAGACTAGATGAAGCGTACACCATAGAAATGGTTGACGGACGAAAGTTCGAGGCTTGTGATGTAATTCCTGATTGCACTTTAGGCCTAGCTGATAGGTTGTTTAGTATAGATCTCATTCCGATCGAGTTAGGAAGTTTTGATGTAGTTATAGGCATGGATTGGTTGTCACTAAATAGAGCTCAAATAGGCAGTTATGAGAAAGTTGTAAGGTTTCCATTACAAGGCGGGGAGACACTCATAGTCCAAGGCGAAACACCTGAGAGAAGCCTTAGGATAGTATCCTGTATGAAGATTCATAGCTACTTGAGGAAGAAGTACCTGGCGTTTTTAGCCCAGGTGACAGAAAAGAAACCTGAAGGGAAGAAACTTGAGGACATTTCGGTAGTACGACATTATCCTGAGGTGTTTCCGGACGAGTTGCCCGGACTACCTCCACCAAGGCAGGTCGAGTTCCAAATCGACTTAATTCCTGGAGCAGCACCGGTTGCCAAAGCACCATACCGCTTAGCATCGGCAGAAATGCAGGAGTTGTCAAACCAGATACAGGATTTACTAGAAAAAGGATTTATTCAGCCAAGCTCTTCACCCTGGGGAGCACCTGTATTATTCGTTAAGAAAAAGGATGGATCCCTCAGAATGTGTATAGACTATAGGGAGCTGAACAAGTTGACTATTAAGAATCATTATCCACTCCCTAGGATAGACGATTTGTTTGATCAGCTTCAAGGCGCTAGCTTCTTTTTTAAGATCGATCTACGGTCAGGTTATCACCAGCTGAGAGTCCATGTAAAGGATGTTCCTAAGACGGCGTTCAGGACACGCTACGGACATTATGAATTTATGGTTATGCCCTTCGGACTCACGAATGCTCCAGCCATATTTATGGATCTGATGAATAGAGTATGCAGACCATACCCAGACAAGTTTGTAATCATGTTCATCGATGACATACTAATCTACTCCCGAAGCAAAGAAGATCATGAGCAACATTTAAAGGTGATACTAGAGTTACTTAGGGACCAGAAATTGTATGCCAAATTCTCAAAGTGTGGATTTTGGATTCGAGAAGTACATCTTCTTGGGCACATGGTTGGTGAGAAAGGGATACACGTGGACCCAGTAAAGGTTGAAGCAATCAAGAAATGGGAGACCCCGAAAACGCAGACAGAAATCCGTCAATTCTTAGGATTGGCCGGATATTACAGGAAATTTATCGAAGGGTTTTTGAAGATCGCACAACCATTGACGACGTTAACCCAGAAGGACAAGAAGTTTGAGTGGGGACAACGACAAGAGGACGCTTTTCAACTAGTAAAGCAGATGTTGTGCGATGCGCCAATTCTAGCCTTGCCGGAAGGGACATAAAATTTTGTAGTGTATTGTGATGCGTCTCATCAGGGATTGGGATGTGTGTTGATGCAAAAGGATAAAGTTATCGCCTACGCATCCAGGCAGTTTAAGGTTTACGAGCGAAACTACACTACTCATGATCTAGAACTAGAAGCAGTGGTCTTTGCACTTAAAATTTGGAGACACTACCTGTATGGTACAAAGTGCACCGTGTATACATACCACAAAAGTCTTCAACACATCCTTGACCAGAAAAWKYTCAACATGAGACAGCGAAGATGGGTGGAATTACTTAGTGATTATGATTGTGAAATCAAATACCACCCAGGAAAGGCCAATGTAGTGGCTGATGCACTAAGCCGCAAGGAAAGGATAAAACCCTTACGAGTGCGAGCRCTGGAAATGCTTGTGCAAACTAGTTTAAAAACTCGCATTYGTGAAGCTCAAGAAGAGGCGCTAAAGGATGAGAAGTTAAAGGATGAAACTCTTCATCACCTAGAAGGAAAGTTTGACCTTAAGACCGATGGTGTGCAATACTTAAAGGGAAGAGTTTGGGTACCAAAGTTTGGCGATTTGCGAGAACTGATTTTATCTGAAGCTCATAAGTCGCGGTATTCCGTTCATCCTGGAGCGGATAAGATGTATAAGGACCTAAAGGAGTATTATTGGTTGCCGAGAATGAAGATAGATGTGGCGTTGTATGTTGGAAAATGCTTAACCTGTTCAAAAGTCAAGGCTGAGAATCAGAAACCATCAGGTCTATTGCAACAGCCAGAAATCCCGCAATGGAAGTGGGAGCGGATTTCTATGGATTTGGTGACTAAGTTACCCAAAACTGCAAGAGGGCATGATGCAATTTGGGTAATAGTTGACCGCCTAACAAAGTCAGCGCATTTTCTACCTATGCGGGAGGACTATAAGATGGAAAAACTTGCGCAAATCTACATCAACGAGGTGGTTTCCTGTCATGGGGTACCCATCTCCATTATCTCCGATAGGGACAGTCGCTTCACATCACGATTTTGGCAGTCATTGCACAAAGCATTAGGATCTCGTTTGGATTGGAGCACGACATATCACCCGCAGACAGATGGTCAAAATGAGAGAACTATCCAGACATTGGAAGATATGTTGCACGCATGCGTTATGGATTTTGGAGGAAACTGGGATAACCATTTGCCGTTGGTAGAGTTTTCCTACAATAACAGTTATCATACTAGTATCCAGTGTGCCCCCCTATGAAGCCTTGTATGGTCGAAAATGTTGATCCCCACTTAGTTGGGTGGAAATCGGGAATAGTCAACTGACAGGACTCGAGGTAATTCAAGAGACGACCGATAAAATTATTATCATCAGAGATAGACTCAAGGCTGCTAGGGATCGTCAGAAAAGTTATGCTGATAACCGTAGGAAACCATTGGAATTCCAGGTGGGAGACAAGGTGCTTTTGAAAGTATCCCCTTGGAAAGGTTTAGTGCGGTTTGGTAAAAGAGGTAAATTGAGCCCTAGGTACATTGGACCCTTTGAAGTTATTGACAAAGTTGGTCCCTTCGCGTATAAGCTCAAGTTACCTGAAGAGATGAGCGAGATTCATGGCACGTTTCACATTTCGAATCTTAAAAAGTGTTTAGCCGACGAATCTCAAATCGTTCCCTTGGATGAAATTCAAGTAGACAAAACTCTTCACTTTGTTGAAGAACCAGAAGAGATACTCCACAGGGAAGTTAAGCAGCTCAAAAGGAGTAAAATCCCGATCGTCAAGGTTCACTGGAAATCCAGGCGTGGACCGGAATACACTTGGGAACGTGAGGATTTTATGAAACAGAAATACCCTCATCTCTTTACTAGAACGGGTGGCCGCATGTGAAAAAAAAAATTGAATTTCGGGACGAAATTATTTTAACCGGGGGAGACTGTGACAACCCTCAACTTTCCACCTCAGGTTAGCACTTACTTTAACTGATTTTATTAATGGAACAGGGTTTTGTACAACGATTATATTAACATTATATCCCAAATAGTTAATTTTGGTAAATTATAGCTCAATATATTGCCTTTGGCATTTTCATGACAACTTTGGGTTCTGCGCGCGCAACTGATTTAACAATATTGGCAGGTCCCGATTCTGCCTATCAGACTGATAAGACAAGATCATAAAATGATGTTAAAATTATTCAATTTACATGAGTTCCCTTAAGAAAATTAAGAAAAAAAACTGCATTTTGTTACGCAAAAAGCGTGAAAAATGCCCGTTTTCGGTACCRATACCCGATTTTAGCCATTCTGTTATATAATTATGATAACATTTATCATAATCTTAAATAAGTATTGTAGAAATTCATATTTTTTTTAATTAGTG
>NW_020200893.1:101002-102082 GCF_001531365.2 Cynara cardunculus var. scolymus
GAACTATGGATGGGATAAACCCACTTTTGTACGACCATTGATTTCGTTCCAACACCGGTAAAATTGTTACTTATCAAAACCCATAAACTCACCAACTATGATGTTAGTTGACCGTTTCTCACATGCTTTTCAGGCGGTCAAAAGTAAGAGTCGTCAAGGTGCTTGCATGTGTGTGGAATCTTATTTCATCAAAAGCTTGGACTCTCGTTGGACTTAAAATTTTGAATTTTCTTTATTTGTTTTATAACTGATAGATGAATTATGTAAACCGTACCATGTAACTTTTGTACTATGATCTATGGTGTATGTTTTTCTTTTGTCTTGTGCCATGCATACTTGCTCTGTAACATCCCGTAGAATCCGCTGCGGCGGGGTTTGACATCATCTTACCAGTTTGCTATCTGTGATGAAAGCCAGAAAATGTATCCAAAAGAAATGCCAATGATTTTTAACTTACATAATTGATTCCAAGAAAGAAAAGAGTAAGCAAGAATTAATTTCGGTTGTCAGTGAATATACTGAAGTCTTTCCAGAAGACTTGTCAGGGCTACCTCCCGATAGAGTTATTGAATTTGGGATTGATTTGATACTTGGAGCAGCACCTATAGCAAAAGCACCATACAGATTAGCTCAATCAGAATTAAAAGAACTGGTTACACAATTAAAGGATTTGTCAGACAAAGGATTTATCAGGCCAAGTACTTCACCATGGGGAGCTCCAGTTCTGTTTGTGAAAAAAAAAGATGGCACCATGCGTATGTGTATTGATTATCGAGAATTAAACAAATTGACCATAAAGAACAAATATTCATTGCCCAGGATCGATGATTTGTTTGATCAACTAGTAGGAGCCAGTTACTTCTCAAAGATTGATTTGCGATCAAGATACCACTAGTTGAAAGTCAAAGAAGGTGATATAGAAAAAACAGCATTCCGAACTAGGTACGGGCACCATGAATTCTTGGTTATGCCATTTGGTTTAACTAACGCACCTGCAGCTTTCATGGATCTGATGAATCGAATATGTAGAGAATACCTCGATAAATTTGTCATTGTATTTATCGATGATATTCTTATATA
>NW_020200893.1:104062-105294 GCF_001531365.2 Cynara cardunculus var. scolymus
ACTTGTTCACGAGGCCTTGTGAGCTTAGTGAACTGGAACTTGGCTGTGGAAGAAGGAATCCCTGTGAGCTCTGAATCAAAGGGAGGCTTTATGTCTACTACAGAGTACCTCCACACTTGAATTTCTTCCAAAGTAGTAACGGGCTCTGTTCTAACTTTTGGCATTGGAATCTTGCTCATAGATTCGAATATTTCAAACACCCTTCCTACCATGGCGGACTCTGGCACCTTGGATTCTTCTTCCTCCAGAATTGGCCTCTGGGTTGACCCCTCTGCAAGGATGGGTTTGACGGTTCCTTGCAGAGCGTCAAACGTACCCGTGGACGTTTCTTGGACTGGTGGGAGTTGTGATGAAGGGCCTTCTYCTWYTYTGYRAGGGAWKGGGCCTCTGCCCTTCTTGGCTTGAGCCTCTKCCAGGGAAGCCTTTAAAGCTTCAAGGAGCGCTGGGTCGTCTCTGTAATTTTCTTCGTTTATTGGCTCTAGAGTCTCTGTACTAGATGACGACCCCTTCTGTGGTGACTCTACAACTTTTCCTTTACCTTTGCCTTTAGGCTCTGGTGCCTTTTCCTTGCCTTTTGAGAACAAGGCAGTTGTAGAGTCCACGATTTTGACGCCTCTGGCAGGAGTCTTCTTTGGCTCTGGTTTCTTCTCAGCCTTCTTCTCCTCCTCATGACGATCACGATCATCACCTTCTTGATCATCATGGTTTGTTTTGGCTTCTGCCTTGCATGTATCCAGGGGAGCCTTCTCCAACCTCTGCAAAATTTTGATGGCTGCCTTCTTCATCTTCTTTATTGCCTCATTTGCAAGCTCAGAGGCGTGATTGATGTCTATCTCTGTTGACCACTTCATTTTAGAGACGCTTCTGTAGATTTCTCTTCTGATGAGGTCACCCTCTTTCACGAGTTGTGATGTGCAGTCTCTGATCATTGTATTGGAGGCACGGGCCTTTTTGAAAAGACTGTCTGTATGCTTGCACACGAGATTACCCAGAGCTTCAACCATGGCATCAATCTCTCTGCGGGTAGCAAGGTGATTGATGTTGGCCCTTGAGGACTTGGTATCAATACCATATGTTACCGCAGAGGAGAACATCTGTTTGATTTCATCTTTGAGACAGGAGTAATCCGTGTAGCCCGCAGAGATGAAGTCGGCAGAGAATTGGGCAGCCATCTCTGAAAGTTCTGTCTTCAAGGTTTGGATGGAGGAGGGGTTGAGGCTTAGAGCTTTGAA
>NW_020200894.1:0-2345 GCF_001531365.2 Cynara cardunculus var. scolymus
GATTTTTCCCATTTAGGCACTTTAGTTGTCTACCCAATTTTCATTTAGGCAAAGTACTTCATATTTTGAACCCTCACGTCATCTAATTATGTCATTTGTGAGGTGTTAGCATCAATTTTACCTTCTACATCTCATTCCAACTATGAGTTCTACTTATAGGTCACTAGTATACTTAACATTTTAGCAAAAAAAATTTCAATTAACATGTAAAACATGCTTTAACATATAAGACATACTTAGAATTACTAGTTAAGCATATTTAGGAGGGTGGATGTTACAGATTTCAGTCCAGAAAATTGTTGTGTAGATTCAAAGACTGAAACTCAGACTKTTTGCTTCAAAATTAGAATCTCGAGCCTCTTGCAGCACAAGTGAATTAATGAAATGGACAGCTCTGTCAAAGTGATCAAACAAACAGCAGTTACCTGGTTGTTTTTGTTTTTGTATTGTTTATGTACTGGTCTTGTAATTCAATCACAGGGATTTGTTGATTTACTGTTTTTAATACTAGTTGATTGCTGTAAAGTACTGTAAACGGCTAAGAATAGTGTTTTAGACAGCATTGATTCTGGTTTTTGAGGTTTATTTGTGACTTGTCTGATTTAACAGCTGAGAATAGTGATTTAGGCTGTTTGTTGAGCAAAAGGTGCATGACTGTTTAAGGACTGTTTAGAGTGCAGTTTTGAAGCAGGAAGGAGTCTTAACTTTCACATTGAGTAGACCCGACTGTATTCGAACAATCTTGATTTGTCTTGGACAGCTAGCTTTGAGGGATACACTGGAACAGAAGTTTGCTGTTATAACAGGAGGATTCAGAGGCTGTTTTGAGCARTTTAGAGTACTTATATATTGCTCACTGAACCTGTTTTCCTGTTTAATCACAGAGAAAAGTAGAGGAATTTGCTGGTTGTGACTTGGTTATTTGATTTGGGCTAGAATCAGAATTTGGTCTTGGACAATTGTTTTGGACTTGGACAGTTTTAAATTTAGGTTTCTAAATGTTCTTGTTTTTTAGTTTTTGTCTAGATTTTAGTTTTGGATCATTGTATATCTGTTTTGTGTGTGTTTTAACTGTTTGAGAAATTTTTTTAACTGTTCTGTCGCGTAAACTGTTTTTCATCAGTTTTAACAATTTTTAACTGTTTTCAACGGTTTTGATTGTTTTTACTGATATTTGACAGTTTTTCGTTGATTTTCTTTATTCTCATCAGTTTTAGTGTGTTTTGTTTGTATTTTTGAGCTTAATTGTTTCTGATTTTTTCGATTGATTTCACTGCATAGATCCTTTAACTGATCAATTTTTTTAAATGACAGATATCATAAAGGAGTTGAGAGAGAAGATTGCTGAGCTAGAAAAGAGTATCGTGAATTATAAAATTTAGAATTATGCTAATGAGAAATGTATTAAAAGTTTAAATCAGGAGCATAAAGAAAAGTTAGAAAGAGTTGAGAATGAATCCAAGTCTTAGATTAATAAACTTAAAAAATCCTTGGATGATGTCAGAATAGAATGTGAAAAAGAAATACAAACAATGATTAAGACTAATAATGATTTGTTCATTAAACTCCAAAAACTTCAAAAGGAACTAAATGCTGAGAGGAACTATTTTGGGAGGAAAAATACAGAGACTGGGGACTTTACTGAAAAAAATTCAAAAACAAGAAAATGATTTGAGTGAGTTAAAGAAATTACTGGATTTAGAGAAGGAGAAATTTCTGACAACAGAAAAGAATTTGAATGTGGAAAGAGCAGAGTTTGAGAAGGAGAAGAAGAGATTCATTGGAGTTGAAAGAAAGTTTGGAACTGAACGTGAATCTTATGAGAATAAGATTAACTCTCTTGAGCTGAATGCAAAGATGCTTCTAAAACAGATCTCGGATTTTGAGCAGCTTATCATTTTGGAACGAGCCAAGAATGATAAAGAAAAGAAAGACATCTCCAAAGCAAATCTCGGATTTTGAGCAGCTTATCATTTTGGAACGAGCCAAGAATGATAAAGAAAAGAAAGACATCTCCGAAGACTGTCAGAGTCAACTACAGAAATTGTCTGAAAGCATTGATCTAAAGCAAAAGGCGTTAGACGAAGAGAAAAAACAATTTGCTCTTGAGAAAAGAAATACTTCAAAGAAGTATACAACAATTGCCAAAGAGTTTACTGAGAAAAGGAAGTGGCTTGACATCGCTTCGGAGAATGACAAGAGCAGCTCTGATGAAGAGAAACGAGAGTTGATAAATCAGAAGAAAAAGTTTGAAATGCTACAGAAGGAGTTAGAAGGTAAACTCCTGGATACTTCAAAGAAATTGTCTGATCTAAAGACAGACCTTGAAACTGAGTTGAACATGA
>NW_020200894.1:2706-4003 GCF_001531365.2 Cynara cardunculus var. scolymus
TTATTCAAGTAGTCCTAAATCTAATGTTTCTAAGAAYTATTCTCGTTCTAATCAGTACTATCAAGGGTATGTCATTGGATCACCCAATTATTCTTCCAAGATTAAAAGCATTTGGGTTAATAAGTCTGAATTTGTTTTATCTAATACACCTGTTGTTACTAACAATCTTCCCTGCCTTGTGAAAACCACTAATGATCTGATCAATCTTAGCAAGAGAAGGATTATGTGCTCAACATGCAGAACCAATAATTTTATCAATAACAAAAGGTTCAACAGGTGGCATGGAAATAACAGTTATCAGAACAACTGGAAAGGTAAGAACAGGTATGATCAAAATTTCTGGTACGGTTCATATTTTAWTCCTGATCATCCTGTTCATAGTGCTGAAAAGAAAATACCTTATAGAAATAAATGGTTTGGTAATTACAACATACCCCAACCTGATACTAACAATATAGGACCCAAGTTCGTTTGGGTACCAAAATCTACTTAATCTGGTTTTGCAGGTGTGTCCATTTTGTGCTGATCAGAATTTCATTTCTGTGATACACCAATGCAGGGGGAGTTGTGATTTATTTCAAACGAGGCTTCTGAACATTTCAGTTCAGGACCCGTGTTTTACCTAGTGTGGTTTCTAAACACTCAGTTTAGAACCCGCACTTAAAATGTTTTCTTAAATTTTCTTATTCTTTTGAGCTTAACTGATTCATTACTCAAATCTACTTTCTAGGGGAAGTTCTCTAGAATTTTTTTTTAATAATAAATATTTTTGGAAAAGTGATTTTTTTTGGAAACGAGTACATTATCTGAACAGGTATTTCTTGAGATTTTACTTGCGTAATTTCTTGTCGTACATAACTCCAATACCTGTTTCAACTATTCTTCAAATGGTTATTATCACGTCTCTCATACGAAAATCATTTTCGGTGATAATACACTCGTTTGTATTCAAATTTTGTTTTCTGATATTTTTTTTACATTGATTCATATACATTCATTTTGTTGAATATCAGAATCTGTAAACTTGTTCTTATAGATCTTCATTCATTTCTCTCGCATACCGAATAATCGAATCATTGTCGCTTCATTCTTTGTTAATTGTGCTTAAAGCTAAATTTTTTGATCAACTTTTATCTGATCACTGCGCTTTAAAGAAATAATATTTTTGATCAATCATTGTGATCAAATGTGCATAACGCAATATTTTAGGAGGGACTGAGTGCTTATCAGAAATACCTCTATGGAATGGCAAAACCGACAGACCTACCCAAGAGGACAACCATATCTGAGTGAGCTT